>NC_056743.1:933267006-933289506 GCF_019279795.1 Protopterus annectens | reverse complement strand
AGTTTCTCAGGGCTCAGATCCAGAGGGGGGTCCTGCCAGCTTCGTCCTTTGCCTGATCAGTGAGTATACACTCTAAGTCCATTCCATCTCCTTCTATGATCTGACTCATAGTTTCAGAGCCCCAGAATCTGAAATCTCCAAGAAGTTCAGCATCGGATCTGAGGAAGGTAACCTGCTCCACTCTGACTGCTTCTCTGATGGGTCTTCTCTGATACCCTCAGATCAGGACGGGTCTTGGAGCTGAAGTGTTGGTGTTGGATCCGAGGGGGTAGGTTCAGCTCCAGTGTTGCTGGATCCATCCCAGCTTTGGCCCTAGGCAGTTTGGGTCCAATTCTCCCCCCTGAAGACTCTGATCCAGGGATGGCTGTGGTCTACTTTCCTTGGAAGCTTCAGCTCAGAGGGGTGAATCAGTGCTTTTCTTGGGGCCTTGGCCTTTGAGGTGATATAAAGGAGTTTTTCCCTCCAGAGAGAACCATCCTCTATTGTTTCAGATCCTACCTGTTTACTTCCATCAGTTCTGAGCTTTGAATCAGTCAGGCCTATTCCACAGGGAATGCCAGTTCCAGCAGGCCACCAGACAGTTTCAGTAGAGGAGCTTTCCCCTTCTTCTGACACCTCTCTAGAACATCCCACAGAAGATGTCTCCCACTGAAGAGGATGTGTAAAAGGGAGACACTGACTTTGATGATGAAGAAGGATCCCCCAGATCACCACCAGATGACATCTCCTCTGGAGATATTCTAGAGATCCTGAAGCAGAAAAGTGGTTGGTCATCCCAAAGTCCTTCTTCTGAAGAGTCAGTGTCTTGGAGGCCTTTGGTTCTGGCCCATGTACATCTTGTGTCACCCCCTGGTGGATGAACAAATTGACCTTTTTTTCCCCACCAGGCATGGAAGAAGCTGGATACTGTCAAGTCCATTCCCAAGTACCCTGACAAGTTCTTAGCACCACCTGCAAACAGACCCCACTTGGGCAAAGGAGTCCCAGTTGATGTTATGGTGATGGTGGCAGCCACTAAGAAACAGCTAGCAGATCAGCGTTCTACTGTCTATCTGCCCAATAGAGAGTCTAGAAAGTTGGACAAATTTGGAAAGCAGGTGTTTGCCTCACTACCTTCTCACTGAGGTCACTTAACTGTCTGGTGCATTTTACTACACTTCAGAGAGATTTGAGTAAAGAACTTTCAAATACTCTCTCAGAGTCCATGTCTGCTGAGGAATTCAAGAGGACATCCTCTCAACTGGCCACTCTTATCCATATTGACTACTCTGATGAGTTTAATCTCCAATACAGTGGAAAGTACCTCATGAGCAGCTGGTTCAGACATCGCCATAAGCAGACATGCCTGGATGCTGCTATGCAACTTTGAAGAGCCTTTTAAGATTTCTTTTATTAATGCTCCATTTGATGGTGCTCCCTTGTTTGGGCCATCGGTAAAAGATGCACTTACCCACAGTGAAAAGAATGGAAAGATCCTGTCTGCCATAGGGATCAAGTTTTCTGTCCCTTAGCCGACCTTATCTAGAAACCAGAGAGGCAGTAAGAAAATGTGGTTCTGCAAATCTCAGAGTCCTTTCTAGGATTCACGTGAGGAAAATTCCTCCAGAGGCAGAGAGGAAAAGTTTAATGACAGACATCACCCTAGAGGCAGAGGAGGTATGCAAAACCAGGGCTTTAGAGTTTTTTTTTTTGGCTAGGCCCTATCAGCACTCCTGAAGTGCTGTCCGACTGCCCTTCTCTTAGGCAGCTAGGGGTTGAGTCTCTTTGCACCTGAACACCTGGATAAATATCACAAAAGAGTCATGGGTGCCAAGCATAATATCCAGATTCTATTTCATACCATTTTACCTTCTTCCTCATTGTCAAAGGAAGAAACTTCCTGGCATCCCACCCAGTCAGAGGAAGGCCACAGCACAAGATATTCAAAATCTTCTAGAAAGAAAAGTCATTCAAAAGGTCCCACCAGACTAAATAGGATTCAGAACTTATTCAGTTTTGTTTTAGTGCCAAAGAAAACAGGGGACCTCAGACCCATCTTGGATCAAACTGAAACAGTATGTAAAGAAATCAAAGCTCCAAATGGACACGGTTCAGTCCATTCTGCCTTTTCTACACAAGGGTGATTGCATGTGCTCTGCAGATCTTCAGGATGTGTACTGTAATGTCAAAATAGACAGATGATTAAGACGACATCTCCACTTTGGGCCAGGAGCCAGTCATTACCAATTCAGAGCTCTGTCCTTTGGACTCACCACGGCCCCCAGGATGTTTACCAAATGCATGGCAGTAGTTGTAGCTCACTTGAGAATCAAAGGGATTCCAGGTGTTTTTGTATCTACACTGGCTTCTAACCACCCCATCCAAGCATCAACTTCAGCATGCTGGGAACTATTTACTCTGGATTTCCAGCTCCTTGGGCATTATGATATATCTCACTAAATCAGAGTCTGGAATTCATTTGGTACAGTTTTAAACACATATACACAAATAACATCCTTGCCTATCCATCACATGACTTCTATCAGGAATCAGTTTCAAATGAATCTGGAAGACAAAGTGGGATTAAAATGTCATCAATAGTCCTCAGTGAATGCTGTTTTTGTGATGCTACTGTAGGATTCCAACATCAGTCTAACTTTTGTCAGTATTTACTTCTAGCTACCAAGACAAGAATAATGAAGTGTAATTGTAGCACAAGGATATTGGTGATGTCATGCCAACCTGCTACAATTTCTGGTGCCAGAAGACCAGACTAAGGAGAAAGGAGTTCTTTACTGGGGAAGAATTTGGAACCTCACCTGGGAATTTTAGAGAAGTCTGTCTGCAGCTATGAACAGTAGCTTAAAATATTACCTTTTCCTGTCTGTTCTGGATGTATAGAAATCAGCATATGTAGGAACTGGGTATCTAATATGACCTAGGACAGATCATGTGTAGGGAAGAACGTTCCCTGCTGGCTCTGATGGCACAGAGGTGGGAAGACCTGAGTACACAGATGATGACATAGATTCAAATAGCAGACTAGGTGTAAGGGGACCCAGCTTGGAGGGGATATAAGAAAGTGATCACAGTTATGCTGTCTTATCAAAGGGATGATATGGATACTGGCTTCCCCAGTGGAGGTATATGTGGGACAGTGACTATGGCTCAGAAGAATCTTAGGTTAGTTACAGTGGCACCCTGGGATAGGTCAGTGGCTCAACAGGTAGCACACTTGCCTTTGTTGCTGTAAGGTCAGAAGGGCATGAATTCTATTCCCACACCAGGTGCTTGGACTCATTTCCCAGTGCTGGCACTGCAGTGCAGTACAAGGGGAACGCTGCACTACTGAGTGTGACATCTTTCAGATGACATTAAACAAAGATCCTGTCTGCCTGAGTTGGTTGTAGCTCAGGTGGATGTAAGAAAAACCCTATGGTGCTTATCAAAAAAGAGTAGGGGAAGTTCCCTGGTGCCCTACTCAAACTTCCCATAGTCGGTATGAATACCACTTTGGGTCTACACTTCCTAATGGGACTAATCTACTCAACAAAGAGTAAATAAATAAAGTACATGCCTATGATAATCTGCATGTAGTTTGGAATGCCTGTATGCAGTATATCTGGGAGTCAGATGGATACAGTCAGGAACCTCTCCCAGTTTCTGGAGTGGCAAGTTGCATTGTATCTTGCCAAAACATGCTGACTGGTTACATCACCAGTGAATACATGGTAGGTACTGAAATGCGGACAGGAAAAAACAAGCATTAGACATGAACTGGGATGAAATAAATAAATCCAAAAAAAAAAGAACATTAACTCCACCAGGCTCATTACTTTTGGCAACAAATGGGGATGTGCTATAAAATGAATGGAATATATCTATCATAGGAGGGATAGATGAAGAGGGATTAGAAAACAAGAAACAAGAATGAGATTGTGAGTCGAAACTTCAGGGACATTATGCTGCTTAAAACTATAACTGTAAGGTTCCCATCTCAGACGATTTCCATCTACCTTATTGTCAAGATCTTGTCCTTTATACATTTTCCCAGGAGTCAGATTTGATTACAGTGATACATGTCATTGTAATACGCTATGTAGGAAGTTTTTGTTTTATATTTTAATTTCTCTTAGTTCTCTGCTTTTTGATTTAGTACATGCTTGTTAGGTAAGATCATCATTTTCAACCAGAGCCACCTTTCTGTTTTATAGTACAGTTGATTCAGTCAGTCCCCCTAAGTTATGCACTATTTATGGCAGAAATGTAAAATATGATACAGCTTTAGGATACCCAACAATGATTTTAATTAAGAGGTTTTATAGTTGTGAGGGGGCCTTTGTGAGGTCTAACATGCATTAATTCTGTTTAAGTTGCCTGGGTCCCTCACATTTTTATGAAACTGGATATATACATAGAGGATTTTACCAAAAAGTAATGTCAATGTTAAGGCTTCTTCCTCATAAACACAGTAAGTAGACCTGAAAACTACCTGCTTCCATACTGTCATATTTTCCCCTTAGAGGCACTTCATTTGCTTTGCCTTCTCCTCATGGTGTTATCCTTTCTTTTCCATGCATTAGTCCAGATAAAAATCACTTCGGCTAGCAGATCTAGGAGACTCTCTCTCTGATGCCCTTCCATGTGGAGGAATAAAGACACCTTGTTGAAGTTTCAAGTAGTCTATTCAGTTAAATAGGTAGATGGATGAGTGTATGGCTGCGGTGGTGCAGCGGTTAGCATTGATGCCTCACAGCAAGAGGTTCTCCTGTTCAGTTCTCGGCTGGAGCGCCTTCTGTGTGGAGTCTGCATGTCCTCCCCATGGTCGAGTGATGCCAAAGACATGCAGGTAGGTGTGAGCAGAAATGGCATGCCTTCTTTGAAGGTTGGGTGTCGGGCTGGCAACTTGGCACCGTAAAAATCCACTGCAAGTCATGAGTGGACCAGATGAGTGTTCTTATTCTAATACATTCTAATGCATTACATTCAAAAGGTCAGTTATTTAAAGGCAGTTAGACAATGGTGGGAGGGTTCAGAGGAGCTGACTGGAGGAAAATCTGGGAGCTGGAAATACAAGATGCCAATCTTAAAACTTAACGGTTAGTCCCTTATATGAATATTCCTGAAAAATCTGTGAGTGTTTACCAGCTCAGCAGACTAGGAACCTCATTCTTAAAGGTTTTTATTTTTATTTTAACAAACAAAAAATGACAACACACCATGTGCTACCACTGTAAAGCAATATTTCAGAAAATACTTTTTGCCTGAGCTTCATGAGATCCATCTAATAGAGCGGTTTGTATTGTGGTTTACAGTTTGATCATTGAAAGTGCCTGCTTTTATGAGTCTATCAACTCATACTGACTTTATTAACCTGTTTTGTATCACATACAACATGAACGTCTGTTTGCCTTTGTGGGGCTCATATTCCTTGAAGCAAATTCTGAAAGCTTTATTACAGAACTTTTTCCATTCTGACTTGTCCTTATTAATACTTGTATCACATGTAATTTAGGAGGCTGTGCCTCCTATTATGGTGCTCATATTTCCTGAAATACATTATGAAAATCTAATATTTTCTTGTTTGGCAAAATGATTGCAGTGCCTGCTTATAAGGGGCTCGTATACATGACGAATGTGACTAGTCCCCATTCTTCTTCCTGATGAAGATAGCCTTTTTTATATGCAGGAATGGTAGTCACTTAGCGCCACAATGGATGACTGCCATTTTTTTTTAAATGCATGCATCTAGAGAAATACCTTACAGTAAAAACAAGTCACAGTACTCATTTTTACAGAACTCATGGATGTGCACATTAAGAGAAAAAAATGTAAGTATAGTTTGAGGTCTCAGAACCTTTTGTATAGGCTTGTTGTGCCCATGGAATAAAAATGGGTGAACTGCAGTATCTCAGATCTTCTTTGAGCATAGGCAGACTATGCCAGTGATGTAAAGAATACAGCAGTGGGGAGTGGGGCCCTGGGATAACAATTCACACTGTACTAAAAATTAAGGAAATTATGCTAAATGTAGGCCAAGGGGCTATAACATCTATAAGTAAGAAGCTGAGATCCCTCAAAATCCTCCAAAGCTAGTTATGAAAATAAAATTGCCAAAAATTCCAAAGATAACCACAATGCATTCTATAGTTATGTCAAGAATCTAAATGGCAATGCTCAGATATGCTCTGAGCTACAACAGAATGGCATTAAATATACTGATCTCAAGGATATTGCCAATATCCTAGCAGATCGATTTTGTGCAAACTCCACCCCCCTCTCACCCCCTAAAGGGCCCATCTCAATACCAAAAGATTGCCAAATTCTGGTAATCATGGCCACACAGGTAGTAACCGCACTCTCTAAAGCTAGGAATACAGCATTCATGGGACCAGATGACATCCCGGGCTGTGTACTACATGAACTACAAAATGAACTGGCACTTCACCTAAGTATCATGATTAATCATAGCCTCACCTCAGGCTTCGTGCCCACTGAGTGGCGCACAGCTAAAGTTACCCCACTCCACAAGGGGAGATCCACCTTGGATCCTGGGAACTACCATCCCATCAGTCTGGCAAGCCTGATCTGTAAAGACATGGAATGCATTATCATGGAACTTATAAACAAAGACATTGGCAACCTTCAAACACTGGACCCCCACCCAGTTTGGGTTCCTGAAGGGCTGATCTTGTCACCTGAACCTGACTGACTACTTCAAATCAGTCTCCATAGCTGTGGATGAGGTTAAGGCGGCCCACACAGCCTATCTGGGCCTTGCCAAGGCCTTTGACACCATCCCTCACTCTAGAATCATAGATAAACTTACTAAGCTGGGTATAAATCCCTATGTCACTTGATGGGTTGCCAACTGGCTTACTGACAGAACCCAGACTGTAAAAGTAGCCGACTCCAAATCCATCTCCAGACAAGTGACAAGTGGAGTACCTCAGAGTTCAATCCTGGGACCGCTCTTGTTTGGCATCTACTTCTCTGATGTACAGGCCAGCACTAAGGGACTCTGGCTAAAAGTTCACAGATGACTGCAAACTGGGAGCCATTATTGAATCCCCAAATTATGTGGATATTCTACAAAAGGGCCTTACAGAAACAGATGCTTGGTGCCAGAGCCATGGGCTCAAGCTTAATGCCAAGAAATGTATAGTTATAACCCTTTGGGAAAAAACATGTACCCATGAATTACCACATATGTGGCAATACACTAAACACCAAAAGTGTGATGAGAGACTTAGGGACACAGGTGGACAGTGGTCTCATCTTCGATAACCACATCACCGCAACAGTCGGGAAATCCTTCTATTTGGCACACCTCATCACTTAGGGCTTTTCATCCAGAAAAAATGAGGTCATTGTCCCACTGTACTCAACCCTCATTAGACCTATTATAGAGTACAATGCCCCATTTGGTATGTACCTCACAAGACATCTGCAACAGCTGGAAAGGCCACAGAAATACTCACTAAACGAATCACAGGCCTAAAGCGGATGCCCCATACTGACCATCTAAAAAAATTCCAGCTATACTCTGTGGCATATCGTCTACTCAGAGGCGATCTCTGCTTAACATACAAGGCCATGTCAAACCCTGAGCTGTTGGACATGCTCCACTTAAAGAAATCCCAATCCCAATCCCTCAGAGCCACATGCTCCAGGGATCTAAACCTTGTGATCACAATGAACAAAACATACTGGAGGAATAGGTTCCTGATCCAGAGTCTCCCCATACTCTGGAATAGACTCCCCATACATGTCAAGCAGTGCACCTTCTTGGTGCTCTTCAAAAGGAACCTTGACAATTGGATGGAAGATAGGAAATTCACCCTGGGGATCACATCAGTCGCCCTGCTAGACAGGGGTCCAGGGAAGTAAATATTGTGGGAAGAAATATCCAGGGAATTGTTATGGCTAGGCTTGTATAGGCCCTAGGGCTGATAGCCTAGTACCAACCTATGAACCTATACCAGTTTTTGTGGGGTATCCACAGTGAGTGGGAGAATGGTCCTGGTCTTGCAGCATGGTACTATGGTGTTCAAGGCTGGGGTCTTCACTATCAAGCCTCTTTATTGAGTCTAGCAGTTAGTGATGGCTCTTCTGTTCAGATTCTTCTTCTCTTCACATTCCAGGTGAAGTTAGTGCAAAAGAGGGCTAGAAAGCTCTGTGCCTGGCTAGATAAAGGGCTGGAAACTGATAGAGATCAGGTGGAAGGGCAGTTAACCAATCTCCTGAGAGAGGGGCTGATGCAATGGGGCCCAAGAAAGGGCTAGATAATATAAGATCCTAATGTAATCAGTATTGGTATAGGGTTTTACTCCAACTAGGAGGCTAGTGTTTGACCCCAGTTTCTCACTCCTAACAACAAAAGAAAAGCCAAGTCCCAAATCAGTAGCTGACATGTACTTTTTTCTTTTCCTAGCAATGCCCTTTCAGGGCTTAGCCTCCCTCTCTCAGTTGGCAAGAAAGTTCTGATGGGATTGACACCCAAAATTGTCCTTTTAGTCAGAGCTGACTAATGGTTTGGGCACATGGAAGGTGCCCTGAAAGTTTGGAAGCTGGCCAGCTTTTCTGTCCACTACAGGATATAACCCATATAGCTTAGGCTACTGCAGCAGCAATCATTCAAACATCTACTGTTATGGTAAGTTTAGATACACAACTGTACTTTATGCACTTACCATGTTAGATCTTCGCAATCCATGTCTGTCCACTTCAATTGGACTGGTCACCACAGAAAGTGGCCATTTCAGGATCCATAGAGATTGTCTAAGCTGAAATCCACTCTCCCCTCATACTTTCCCATCTCTCCAGAATGAGTTTGCTGTAATTGTTATAACTAAATGAATCTTTCTGTCTATTTATCTAAGCACACACATACATATCACATCCATCTTTATACATTTCTCATAGTGAGCTTAGGTAGAATTGGATAGATCTCTCCATGGTGGTATATGTAGATGAAGAGTGAGGTAAGTTAGTGGGTACACTGAAGTGGACAGATATATATAATAAAGGTCAAACATTATGGCATTCTGCCATAGAAAATGGTAGCGCCAAAGTCTAACCTAAATCTAGTGATCACATCTACTTCATAGTGGCTTACAAAAGTGTACAATGAAGTCCGTGTCACTGCAGCAAAAAATATCAACAGAAGAGTTCCTAAAATATGCTTAAGAAGTAAAAATAGTTCTAGTGGAGAGTGCTTTGGTTTGCTTGGTAAAACATTATTTCATTTAGTGTAAGAAAATGTAGTCTATTCAGACAGTCACCTGGATAGAATTCCTTAGTGCAGAGCATCCTTTCGCATATTGTTAGTTGTATAAAGATTAAACTTGAATAGTCTATAGTAATGCAACCTGTATTCTCTTTTATTTAAAAAAAAAGCTGTGGAAAGAAAACATGATTGATAAACTGGCTTAAGTTTAAACCTGAGGCTATTCTTAGTGTAAAAGATAGGCTGGTATATAGATGCAATGTCATTATGGAAAAGTAAACAGGGTGATTACGATGGTAAAGCTTGAAGTTAAGAAACGCTTCCAACAGAAGTAATGGCCAAAAAGTAATCTTTCCCAGCTAAAAATCTGAGATCTGTTCTAGCTCCGGACTCAGAATGGGTCTGAGTAACTTTTCGTACAATTAAGTTAAAATACAATGGAAGAACAGGCATTTAGAATGCTTTATTCATACAGAAAGAACAAGTGCAACCATTATGTACCCCAAACAACAAAAAAGTGTAGCTATTATTGCCATTTTTTGTTGGAACATTTCTTCATAAAATATGAAATTTGACAAGACATATCACAACTTCAAAAAGATCAAATAACTTGCTCTCATGTCAATAACAAAATCAAGTCCCTCTGTTATAAAAATGGATGTTAGGTACTTGCCATCAAGGCCTTACATTCATGATCTTTCTAAGATGGCTGTATACTGCTTAACTTCAGTTCTCCCAGTGTGAAAAAAGAAACTGAAAGACAGGGGCCAGAAACTCTGTCACTTTTATTAAATTCAGTTACACTTCCTGGATGTAAGCAATGAAGAAACTAAAAGAGCCTGAAAGAAAATCAACTAGAAAAGTTAACAAAAGCTGGTGAAAATGGAAGAAGCTTTAAACAGATATTCAGATTAGCTGATAAAACTGCAAAACTCAGAGGTCAAATGAAAAAAGCTGACTGAGTATGAGACTGTTCAAGAAGAGATGTTTCAAAACATACTAGAATTAAAGAACAGAGCACATGGAGAAAATCTGAGATTTTCAGCTGTACCAGCATTCCAGAACAAATCCAGTTATTCGACTTTCTATGTTTATGATAGCAATATTTAAAATCTGTCCCTATTTTTGTGTCTCTTTCCCCCAAATGTTTTGGGCATTGTCCAGTTTCTTGTGTTAAGACGTTGAGAGGTATGACATTTGGCCATAAGAAAGCAACCAAGACCTGTATTAGCAAAGATGCAAACCTACCAGCAGAGTTAATCCTGACAAACTGGCAAAAGGGCAAATTTTTATAAGTTGAAGAGAGTATGTAGAAATTGATTATTCACTGTACACCAGACAGAAGAGAAACAGATTTATACCAGCAATCAGGAAATGTTGAGAGGCAGTTGTGAGATTCAAGCTGCTGTATCCAGCTGTCTTCAGAATACATTTCCTGGATTATCAAAGTCATTTTTGATGTAGAACAGGCTACGGAGGAAATGCAAACATTTGTCCAATAAAAAGTGAGCCATCAAGCAGAAGAAGACTCTGCTTCTCATTCTACTGACAAAAAAGCAAAGCAAACAGAGAGACTTTGCCAGTGAAACCTTTTCCACTATTTCAAAGGAAAATGCTTGAGACAGAGAGAGGATAGTACAAGAGTTGACTAGAAGAATCATGAGTATCTTGGAATTGAACCAGAATCTGGAGTTGGGAGATGGAGATGAACCAGAAAAAGAACAGCAACATGTAAATTAGTGAATAAATGTGAGACTGCAAAGCATCAATCACATTTTTGAAATACAGTTGTATAAGAAAAATTGTAAAGAGTGGACATTTGTTGACTTTGTTAAACTTGTGGGGAACTAAAAGTCATTTTCCTCACTTCATGTCATTAATGTTTGGAAGGACACTGAGGAGAGGAGAAGTGGAAGGAAAAAAGGTAACTGTAAGTAAAACTATCTCTGTTCATAACAGTATATCTTATGAAATGTTTCAGAGTATAAATTGCATGTTTTATATTAAAGCATTTTTAGTTATTGTATGGAATAAATATGCTAAAGGAAACAGATACCCTTTTCTCCTTCTTTCTCTCCTTTTTAGTATTACAAAATGTAGGCATTACAGGGCAAAAAGTGAAAAAAAAGGCCACACAAAAGTGCATTTAAATTAATAGGCTGTAATCTTGAGTTGTTAAGGTTGGGGATAGGGTGCCAAAGTACACAGATCATAATATATCTTGAGCTGAAATGTTTTTCTTTTGCATAGATGAATATCTGCATTAAGATCCTTGGCTTAATCTAATAACATGTTTTAAGTAAAAATAAGTAAATAAGAGAAGCCTATATATAATGAAAAGTTTTTCTTTAGCAATAAATGGTTCAGATTGTCTTTTGAAGTTTGTATCTGAGGACTACATGTTTTTCTCTTATTTTTCCATGGAGACAAACTGATAATAGGCCAATAAAAAGCCAGAACACGGGCTTTCCCTAGACTAACTGCTAATGTTTACTCTTTTTCTTTGTTCATTTTTAAGAAATGTATTCACTACAATATAAAAGAGGGGGGTCTGGTTAAGAGAATATGACAAAAGAGACATCAGCATGCTTTTTCCCATGCTTGCAGAGGGATATGACTGGGTTAAGACCCTAGACATTATCCAGTAAAAAGTTTATTACAAAGCAAGTAAATGAAAAGGAATATTGCATATTATAAGGCTTTTTTCTGGTAAACAAGGTATCCTTAGCTATTTTGTGTTTGGTTTGCATGCCACCGGAAGACAATTTGATAAAGAGAAATGGCTTGGAGAAAGAGTTTACTGAAAGCATTCAAGTATTTTCTCAGCTGGGAGAGCTATAAAGGTAGGCAAAATCAAATAGCACTTAAGTAATGGCTTGGAGAAAGCATTTACTGAAAGCATTCAAGTGTTTTCTCAGCTGTGAGAGCTATAAAGGTAGACAAAATCAAATAGCACTTAAGTAATGGCTTGGAGAAAGCGTTTACTAAAAGCATTCAAGTGTTTTCTCAGCTGTGAGAGCTATAAAGGTAGACAAAATCAAATAGCACTTAAGTATTCATCACAGACTGTACCATGCATCTTAGCATGACTAACCTTTTTCTTTGGTTAACTCTAGCCTGCCTGTGTGGCTATCAACATAGAACTTTTGTTCTTATTAGGAAGCAAAAACTTTAATATTTGAAGATGTACATAGTTTTGGGTGTTGTTATCGTTACTAGGTTTTGGCCAACCAAATTCCAGTCTCCACCTATAAGTAATATTCCTTGCTGAAAACTGATTATTTCTCCCAGAATTTTCTTAGGCTCCATTATAGCAGTTTTAGATGGAATGTAAATACATGCCAGTGTAATCCTCCTCCCTTGCCAGTAGTACTATAGATCTTCCATTATTATCTTTTTTCCCTCTTCTATCATGACTGGAGCTCCTCTTGCAATTGATATAAGTACTCATCTTTTCCTTTGCCCCATATATTCTGCTGAATAACCATCCTGAAACCTTTCTTTATCAAATTTACATGTTCACTTATTGCCAGGTGTGTCTCCTGTAGCAAAGCTATTTATAGGTGGAGACTGGAATTTGGTTTGCAACAGTAAATATGTGTCTGGGAGGACCCTAGAAGGAAACTATAACAAAGTAGGGTAGATTTTTGAAGAAATATATGAACCTATTTGGCATGAAAGATATGAATTCAGTAGTAGTAGTTCGGAGTGAATTTACATATTATTCTCCAAGATACAAAAACTGAGCTAGGCTAGATAGAATTTATATCTCACAGGAACATGTGCATTTAGTTGAAGGTCTTGATATGCACCCAATAACTATTTCAGATCATGCACCAATAATAACTAAAATAAAACTGCAAGGTAATGAAATAAAAATGAGACACTGGCGCTTTCCCACCTATTGGTTGAAAGGAGAGAAATTTAAGGAATGGGGTTTGAAATTAATTTAGGAGCTACTAGAGAAGATAGAAATTTCTTCTGAAAATATAGCTAGGGAGTGGGATAAAATTAAATGGAACAAGAAAAGGAGCAACTGCAGAATGCTAAACAGAAAATTAGGGATTACCTCGACAATATGCGCAAGCTTAGAAAGATTGCTGTTAGGTAACTGTTTTTTGATGATAATTGTAGAGCACAAAAATTTAGTGCAATGACTCAGGCAACACAAAGTAGAAAGGACTGTCAGCAAGCTTAGGGCGCCTATAACAAGAAAGATAAGAGATCCTCTAGAAGTATTACAAATATTTCAGAAATTTTATGAAAGCTTGTATAAAGCAGAGAAATATGGAAATCAAGACATGGTACTAATGGAAATGTTTATGGAAGAATTAAATATGCCAAGGTTAGAGGAAGATGAGGCTCAATTGCTAACAGTTAGAATAGGAAGAGATGAAATAAAAATGGCTATGTATAACCAATCTACAGGAAAGTCCCAGAAATAGATGGTATTCCTGTGGAAGTTTGGAAGCTAGGAGGGAAAAAACTAATAAAGATCTGGAAGGTTTTATTTAACAGTATTTTAAGAGGAGGAGAAGTACTATCATCTTGGAAGAAAGTGGTGGTAACTGTAATACCTAAAGAGGGTAAAGAGCCATCAGATCCAGCTTCATACAGGCCCATTTCAATACTAAACCATGATTATAAATTGTTTATGTCTATAATGGCTAAAAGAATGGCAAATGTGATACCAAAATTGATAGCTATGGATCAGTGTGGTTTTGTGGAGGGGAAGGCAAACATTTGACAGTATTAACAGAACACTGATGATTTAGAGAGAAACAGAATGTAAGAAAATACCACTGTTATCAGTGGGTCTTGAAGCAGAGAAAGCATTTGACAGAATAGACTGGGACGTCATGAGCAGGGCAATGGAAGCATTTGCTTTCCCTGTTGCAATTATAAGGTTGATTAGGAGTATATATATATATATATATATAAGATTGGAGGCAAAAAATAAAGTGGGTGGGGTCCTCTCTGATATTTGTGCTTGAGGAGAGGAACCAGGCAGGGTTGTCCACTTTCCCCTTTGTTGTTGTTTGCATTATATTTAGACCATTGGAAAAGAAAAGAAGGGACTCAGAAATTCAATTATATAATTGGTATGGTAGTCAGGAAAAGCTGTCTATTTGTAGATAATATTATTTTATACATGGCAAAACCAGAAAGGGGGACATTACAGTGTTGTGGGACATTTTAAGACAGTTTTAAATCTTCCCCATATACAAAATTAATGAAGCTAAAACAAAAGCAATAGCTTCAAATGATATACCCACACACAAATTGGTCCAACAATATCCATATTTATGGAGACATGATACAATTAAGTATTTAGGAGTATGGAATAGAAATGACTCTGTTGTGGCAGCTAAGGGTATGTGGGAAGAGACTAAACAGAAGATAATACAAAAATCGAGAAACTGGAAGCTTTGTTATATGGATATGGATATTAAGATACAAGCAATTAAAATGTTTTTGGTCCCCTTATTCATATACACAGGTCAGGCAATTTTTTATCAACCAGAGGAGAAGCTGTGGATAGCAATTAAAAAAGTGTTGAAGGATTTTATCTGGGAAGGGGAAGACAGCAATGGTCAAGTGGGATAAGCGATCCTTCCAATAGAACAGCGTGGATTAGGATTACCCTATTTGAGACAGTATTTTAGATCAACACAGCTAAGGCTCTTATACATAGCACAAGCAGAAAACTATAATTCAAAGTGGAAAGGAATGATGATGATACAGAGGGGAAGCTCAAGAAATAAGGAGAGATTCGGATTTTGGATGCAGATTCTTAAGGAGAACAATAATCATACAGAGTATTATATTCATAAACTAGCAGGGATTAGTCTAAGAACTAAACCAGCACGAGAATAGAAAAAAGAGATTCTGACAATAGGCATGACTGTGGTTAGGGGTACAGGTAATAGGCAAGAGGGGGCTGGAATTTATTGGAGAAAACTGGCAAAGGAACCAAGGTATTGAGAGCAAATAACTAGAAAGGGAAAGGCAATAGAATGGGAAGAGGCCAAGAACTTATTTGGACTGCAGGTTAGAGATTGCCTTTCCTGTCAAGGATTGATATCAGAGTATAGGCAAAGAAAAAGAAATAGGGGAGTTCAAAATGAAAGACCAGCACTAGTAGAGTTTTTAATAGAACCTAGAACAGCAGCTGCCGTTAAAGGAATAATTAGTAGAGTATATAAAATATTGCATGATAATTGTAAGAATCAATCAGAGGAGCTTAGAAAGGATTGGGAAGAGAGATTAGATAAGCAATTCACAAAGAGACAATGGGGGATATATGTATATCTCCAAAATATGCAACAAAGTCTAGAAAATTTAGGATCTTTGCCTGGAAGTGTTTACATGGGTATTTTTGTACCCCAAGTAGACTCCAAAGAATTTTTCCTCAGGTGGATAGCAAATGTTGGAGGTGTGATGGGTAAAAGAGCGATGGTTGGGAACATATTTTTTAGGAGTGTAATGAGCTGGCAGAATGTAGGGATTCCCTGCGGACTGCTTTGTCAGAGCTGCTGACTGAACAGATTGGATTGACTGGGGAGATGATTTTTTTCATTTATGATACAGAATTGGAGCTGCCTAGACATAGTAACGCCTTGCTGAGTCTAATTATGTTGGCTGCCAAAACGCAATTACTAGAACATGGAAATCAAATCCTAGGCCAACTTTACTAGAAGTAGTGAATATTGTAGTACAGATAAAACAACTGGAATTGAGATCTTTAGAGAAGGGAAGGAGCAAACTACATAGGAAAAATAGGAAGTGTGGGAACAATATATGCAGAGAAGGAACAAGGTTTAAGAGGCAGGATTTGAATGAGTCATATAATGCTTAAAGGAGAACAACGGGTTTCTATTTCAAAATTCTCAACATTTCAGCCTGTTTTATCCCTGCTTTGCAAACATTTTTTTCAATGAATGATCATGCAAACATTTAAAACATACCAGTCCCAACTGTTTTCCTGACAAGGTACACTGCCTTATCGTACTGTGGTAGTTTCAATTTTAAAAATCAATTATCATGCTGTTGGAAAACTTGCTTCAGTCTCAGAAATATTTATGTCATGACTACTACACAGTCCCCGTAGTTTACCAACTAAAGTCCCTCCCCCCACAATGTATTCTATGGGATGGGTGCATATGACCACCCATTCAGTGATGTCACCACTCCCTAGTCCTGCCCATGGCCATCAGCTGCTTAAAAAGCACATGTTTTATATTGAGAACCCTTCTGTTTGCTGGTCTTGCCTGGAGAGCGTATTTTATTGTTGGACGGTTGTGTTGTGCTGCTAAAAGGTAAGCAACAGCATTATGCAGGGAAGTGGTCATATTGTTTCCACATTTTATCTGTTTTATGCAAATTAAGTAAATTGTTAATAGAGTTCCTACAAAGTCTGCTTCTGTTATCCTGGTTTCAACTACAATTGAATGTTGGCCAAACAAAGTTAGTTAATATTTTCATTGCGGCTCCATTTTCTTGATGAAGCACTGCTGTAATTTGTTTTCAGCAAACATCGTTTCTTATCTTATTTCTTTTGTGGTATTTAAGTCATTATAGTTACATTTGATGCAACTTGGTGAGCTTTCTTGTGCATAGAGGTTCAGACTACTGAGAGGGTTTTTAGGGGGAAATGTTTCATTTTTGCTGCTTGTGCATACATGGACATAACTGACTGAAGGGGGTCATTGGAGAAAATGTTTCATTTTATTGCTTGTGCTTACATAGACAAATGAATGAAAGGGTTGTTGGGCTTTTGCATACATGGACAAAGCATACAAGGGATCCTGGGGGAAATGATTCATTTTGATGTAATTTCCTAATTATTATGCATACAAGCAGACTAATGAAGACATCATTGGGGGAAATGCTTTATTTTGGTGATTATGCATGCATGTAAAAGTAAGTAAGGGAACCATTTTGGGAAATGATTAATTTCCCTGTCATTTGATGGTGCATACATTGACAGACTACTTAGAGGTTTGTTAGCGGAAATGTTTCATTTGTGGTGCTTGTGGATACATGGACAAACCGGACTAAAGGAGTCATCGGTGAAAATGTTTTATTCTGATGCTTGTGCATACATAGACATAGTAATGCAGTGGTTGTTGGGGGAAGCATTTTAAATTTTTCTGCTTGTGCATACATGGGCAAAGTACACAAGGGCTTCTTGAGGGAAATCCTGCATTTAGATGTAATTTTGTGTGTACTATGCATACAAACAGACTTTTAATGAAGTTGTTGGGTAAAATGTTTTATTTTTGTGATTGTGCATACATGGTAAAGTAACGGTAAAGTAATGAAGGGAACCATTTGGAAAAATTATTCACTTTGATGTCATTTGGTAGTTCTTGTGCATAGATGGACAGACTACTGAGAGGGTTGTTAGGGGAAATGTTTCATTTTTGGTGCTTGTACATACATAGACAAACTGGACTGAAGGGACCATTGGAGAAAATGTATTTATAGCTTGTGCTTACATAGACAAAGTAATGAAGGGGGTGCTGGGGAGGAATAATTAATTTTTGTGTTTGTGCGTACATGGACAAAGTATACAATAGATCATTGGGGGAAATGATTCATTTTGAGGACATTTGGTAGTACTTGTGCATACAGGGACAGACTACTGTGAGGGTTGTTAGGGGAAATGTTTCATGTTTGGTGCTTGTGTATACATGGACAAACCTGACTGAAAGGGTCATTGCAGAAAATGTTTCTTTTTATTGCTTCTGCTTACATAGACATAGTAATGAAGGGGTCAGTGGGGAAAAATCTTAGATTTTTGTGCTTGTGCATACATGGCCAAAGTACACAAGGGCTCCTTGGGGGAAAATGATTCCTTTTTATGTAATATTGTGCTTACTATGCATAGAAACAGACTACTGAAGAAGTCGTTGGGGAACATGTTGTAATTGTGTGTTGGGCATACATTAATTAAGGGAACCTTGGGGAAATAATTCATATTGATGTCATTTGGTGGTGCTTGTGCATACTTGGACAGACTACTGAGAGGGTTGTTAGTGCATACGTTTCATTTCTGTGCTCATGCATACATAGACAAACCTGACTGAAGGGGTCATTGCAGAAAAATGTTTTATTTCGGTGCTTGTGTATACATGGACAAACCTGACTGAAGCTGTCATGGGAGAAAATGTTTCATTTTATTGCTTGTACTTACATAGACACAGTAATGAAGGGGTCATTAGGAAAAAAGTTTACTTTTTGTGTTTGTGCATACAAGGAAGGTGAATCAAAGAACACGTGTGTTTGCATACTCCAAACTATGTGTGCAAGGGGCCTTTTTGAAATCAGCTTCAAGGTAAACTTTTTCCATCACTAACTAGATGCATTTTCTTTGATTGAAACAACTTTCAAACCCGCATTCAATGTCAGTTATCAAGGGCAAAGAAGCTGTAATGCCAAATCTGTTTTCATTGTGGGACTGTTTTGCTTTTTTTCACAGATGCATAATAGTACTTGTGCCATACAACTAAAAAAATGTAACCGCAATCCAAATAAGGGTTGGTCATGCCAGCAAGGGGTGTGTGTGTGTGTGTGTGTGGGATGTGTGTAAGCAAGGGGGAAGTGTGTGTGTGTGTGTGTGTGTGTGTGTGTGTGTGTGTGTGTGTGTAAGCAAGGGGGAAGTGTGTGAATCATACCTCTCAACTGTACAGAGTTTTTGTAGAATATCCAGAATTCTGCTTCATAATTTGTTCTTCATATAACTGTTTTCTGTCAAACTACTTGCAAATCAGTACTGACTGAAGTTAGAAAATAATGACAGGGACTTGATTTTCAGACTTCATAGCCTTCAGAAAACCCGTGCTAATCCAAAAGTAGTTCTCTCAACTTTCTAAGTTTGTAAAAAAATTTAACTGCAATCCAAATAAGTATGAAACTGAACCTGTATTTGGGGCTTTGGCCCACTTTTATTCATGGCTTTGTCAGGGTTTCTTACTCCAAGATGTGTAGCGGTATGGGGTCAATGCAAGCAAGGGGGGTGCAGACGTGTGAATGCTAGCAAGGGGCACCTGTGTGTGTGAGTATGTTGTTCTCTCAACTTTCTAACAATTGTAACTGCAATATTTAAGAAATTGTGTGTGTGTGTGTGTGTGTGTGTGTGTGTGTGTGTGTGTGTGTGTGTGTGTGTTAAAATTCCAGGTTTTGTGATATAAAGTAAATGTGACCACAATAAATAATTTCAAAATTGTGCCCACCTTTAATGCGACCTCTAACCTGATCAATTAAATTGATAAACCACCAGATCTCTTAGGGGAAAAAATAAAAAAATTATTATTTATTATTATTTATTGACATTTGTTAACCGGGAAAGTCCACTGGGCCAATGACCCATTTTCAGTGGAGGCCCGGAGAGAAAAGCTCCATACACTCACAGAAATTTTTATATAACATCAGCTTAACTATGAAAGTCAAGAAAGTTTTTGCACAATACAAATTGAAGTAGATATACAAGACAAATACATATTATAGAGGTATACAATACAAGAAAATAAACCCAGTGTGTTAGATTTTTAGTAATTCTGTTTGTATATTCTCATAAGTAAGAATACTGTTTAATCAATTCTGTTTACACAGCCACAGAAATAAAGAAAGCAAGAGAGATTGGCTACGAAGACAGATAGTGTAAATTGCAACTATATTAAGTTAGTAGGGGGGTGTGTGTGTATTATAGTTTGAAGGGATGGGCAGAAGTTTGGATTATTTAGTAGTTTGTGGGTGAGAGTAAGTTGTGAGTAATGTAGGTAATGAGGGAACTCAAACCAGTTTATAGATTTAATGGCCGGACAATGATGTGTGCGAGCTGGCATGTTAGAGACAAACTTGGCTATTTTATAGTAGCATGACTGCAGTTTTTTCAGGAGAGATGTGTGTAGGTTAGTGAAAATGGGGCAACCATAGAGGAGGGAGGGTAGAAGCAGACTATTAGGTAGGATCACCTTGGCAGACTTGTCCAAATAGAGTTTATGCCTATAGAGTTTGCCAAGTTTAAAATGGGTCTTTTTTATTGAGTTGAGTATATGATTCTCAACGGATAGTTTGTCATCAACTGTGATACCAAGTAGTTTGGCTGTTTTTGCAATTTCAATGTGCATATTGTTTTAAGAGAATATTTTAAAGTCTAGAGTTAGAGGTTTGGTTGTGAAGAGTAAACGTTTTGATTTTTTGGGATTAAGTAGCAGTTGAGCTTCGTTAAGCCAAGATTCGATGTAAGTAAATGCATTTTGTGTTAACTTTAGGAGATCTGAGATGTTGTTAGAAGATGTAATTCTTGTTGAATCATCTGCGTATTGAATGAGTGTACTTTGCAGGGATGATTTATGGAGATTATTAATAAATATGTTAAAAAGCAAGGGCCCGAGAACAGACCCTTGGGGAACGCCTGTGTTGTTGAGTAGGTAATCTGATTGCTTCCTTTGCCATCTAACAGATTATTTTCTGTTGTGTAGATAGTTATGGAACCAGGATAGCATGGGTGGGGAGCAGTTTATGGTCTCAGGTTGTCAAAGTAGTTTTGAGTGGGACACTGTATCAAAAGCTTTTGATAGGACTAGTAGGATCACTGATGTTAGTAGGCCTGCATCAAGAGCTTTGTATACAGTGTTGGTAAATGACAGTAAGATTGTTGTGCTGTGTGCTGGCCGAAAACCATTTTGGGTGGGTGCGAGTATGTTATTGTCTGTGAGATGTTTTAGCAATTGAGAATGAATACACTTTTCTAAAATTTTAGATAGAGGTGAAAGTATGGAGATGGGCTGGTAGTTAGATCACTGGTGTTACCGCCTTTGTGAAGGGGAGTAATAACTGAGTTTTTCCATAGTTGTGGGACATATGATTCAGAGATTGATCGGTTAATGAGAATGTTAATTGGAAGAGCTATAGAATCTGCTGCAAGTTTTAGGTATTCAGCTGGAAGGCCATCGGAAGAAGGGGAGCATGGTTTTAATTTTTAGAGCAATTTACGAACTAGAGAGGTGGGTACTGGTTGTAATGTAAATAGAGGAGTGCATGGGTTTTTGTTGGAATTACAATTGATGTGGAGGGAGTGGTTAGAGAGTGTATTGTCGTTTATGATGCCAATTATACTTTTGTTAGTTTGTAGAGAGAGATCATTTACAAGTTTTTGGATAGTATCAATAAAATGAGAATTGAAGACTTGGGCAATTTCTTGAGGATCTTTGTCAGGAGATAGGGAGGGGTTGTGTTGAGTACCAGGATTTAGGAGAGAGGAATCAAAGTTCCAGAACAATTTGGGGCTATTTTGTTGGGTAGTGAATTTAGTGGAGAAATAGTTTTTTTTATCATTGATGACTTGCTTTTTGGCATTGTTATGGAGTTGTTTATATCCGAGTTCAAGTTGCGGGGTTCTGTTTCTATGCCATTCCTTCCAGGCTTTATCCCTGGAGGTCAGTAACTGTTTAGTTTGTTTAGTTAGCCATAGGGCATGGTTAGGCTTTACTCTTTTTGTGCGTGTGGGGGAAAGACTGTCTAGAATATCTAAAAAGACTTTATTGAAGTAGATGACTGCTTCATCCAGTGGTAGAAATTTGGTAGGGGACCAGTTGTGGGTTTTTAGAGACTCTAAGAATAGTTCATTGAAATGGGTAAGAGTCCTAATTGTTCTTAGACAATGCAGTTTGTCTATCTGAAGTTGAGTTCTATGGGTATAGACAGGAAGATGGTCACAAAAGGTACTGGGTAGGGTCTTTGCCTTGGTGAATTTTTGAGGGTGTGAGACGAGTATCCAGTCCAGGGTTGATTCCGTTTGTGTTTTTACCTTATGAGTGAGGTTAGAGACGAGTTGAGTAAACCTGTGTACGTTAATACTATTTACTAGGGAGTCAGGAATGAGATTTTGCCAGTTTATATTTATGTTGCCTAGAATGATGGTTTCATTTAATATATTGAGGGTGGTCCAGGATAGTAGATCTTCCAGAGTAGGTATGCTTTGACCTGGGGGAATATAGAGTACAGCAATACATAACTGTTTTCTGTTGATGTGAAGGTTAACTAGTAATAATTCCATATTTCTGAATGTTTGTATAGATTTATCATATGGTGTAACAGCTAAAGTGTCAAGATAGATTAATGCGACACCACCACCTTTTTTATGTAGCCGGTCATTTCTATGTATATTATATCCTAGAGGGATTATTTCAGTGTTAGCAATATGTGGTTTTAGCTAGGTCTCTGTGAGTGCTACAATATCTGGAGAGAAGTGAAAGAGTCAGGCATGGAATTCGGTGGTTTTG
>NC_056743.1:933219506-933262006 GCF_019279795.1 Protopterus annectens | reverse complement strand
CCTGCCTTTCCTGTAACTAGTCAAGTCCAGATACAGACTTGCTATATTCAGGACTGTTGGTAAGCTTCTGAGCCCCCCAAGCCTTTCTGTGTTGGAGGGAAGCCTTCCAGCTTATCAGTGGGAGTGGTAAGCACTAGGTAGCCTATCCTCCACGGGAAGAGTGAGTTTTGGCCCTGAAATTGTAGTTCATTGGCCGTTTGGGCAGTTTTTCCATCTCTTTCTACTTTCTGGTTAAAATGCCATTTTGCGTTTGGTCCCTGCCTTTCCTATAACTAGTGTAGTCTAGGTACAGATTTGCTGTATTCAGGACTGTTGGTAAGCTTCTGAGCCCCCCAAGCCTTTCTGTGTTGGAGAGAAGCCTTCTAGCTTATCAGTGGGAGTGGTAAGCACCAGGTAACTTATCTACCACAGGAGGAGTGGTTTCTGGCGCAGAAATTATAATTTATTGGCCATTTGGGAAGCTTTTCCATCTCTTTCAACCTTCTGATTTAAAAGTATATGTTTGCGCTTGTTTCCTGTCTTTCCTGTTACTAGTGTAGTCCAGGTACAGATTTGCTGTATCCAGGACTCTTTGTAAGCTTCTGAGCCCCCCAAGCCTTTCCGTGTTGGAGGGAAGCCTTCTAGCTTATCAGTGGGAGTGGTAAGCATCAGGTATCTACCAGAAGAGGAGTGGTCCCTGGCCCAGAAATTGTAACTATTGGCTGTTTGAGCAGTTTTTTTCCATTTCTTTCAACTTTCTGGTTTGAAAGCCGCACTTGTGCCTGTTTACTGCCTTTCCTATAACTAGCCTTGTCCGGTTACAGAGTTGCTATATCCAGCAATGTTAGTAAGCTTCTGAGCCCCCCAAGCCTTTCTGTGTTGGAGGGAAGCCTTCTAGCTTATCAGTGGGAGTAGTAAGCAATAGGTAGCCTATCCTTCATGGGAAGAGTGCATTTTGGCCCAGAAATTGTAGTTTATTTGGCCGTTTGGGCAGTTTTCCATCTCCTTCAACTTGGTGGCTTAAAAGCCTACATTTGTACTTGTTCCCCATCTTTCCTTTAACTAGTCTAGTCCAGATAGAGATTTGCTGTATCCAGGAATTTTTGTAAGTTTCTGAGTCTCCCAAGCCTTTCTGTGTTGGAGGGAAGCCTTCTAGCTTATCAGTGGGAGTGGTAAGCATTAGGTAGCCTATCTACCACAAAAGGAATGGTTCCTGGCCCAGAAATTGTAGTGATTGGCCATTTGGGCAGTATTTTTCCATCTCTTTCAACATTCTGGTTTAAAAGCCGCACTTGCACTTGTTTCCCACCTTTCCTGTAACTAGCCTAGTCCAGATACAGAGTTGCTGTATCCAGGACTGTTGGTAAGCTTCTGAGCCCCACAAGCCTTTCTGTGTTGGAAGAAAGCCTTCTAGCTTATCAGTGGGAGTGGTAAGCACTAGGTAGCCTGTCTACCATGAGAGGAGAGGTTCTTGGCCCAGAAATTGTAGTTTATTGACCATTTGGACAGTTTGTCCGTCTCTTTCAACTTTCTGGTTTAAAAGACCACATCTGTGCTTGTTTCCCATCTTTCCTGTAACTAACCTACTGGGTAGCACTAGAAAGCCTTAAACTGATACAAGCCTTCTAGCTTAGAAGATTAGAAGAGAGACTTTGGAGTGATTAAATATCAGTTTTCTGTACTTTCTTGCTGTACTTAACTCTTTTCCACCTAAACACAGATTTTCCAGCATTTATTGTGATTTAAAAGCTTGTTTTTTTTCACATATTGTACTTCTTTGACTGCCTGCACTTTTAAAAAGTTTTTTTGTTTAAATAATTTATTTAACTGTTGTAGGCTACACACTAAAGCGTGATAGCCTTTTCTGATCGTTTGTAGTAATTTAAAGCTGTTTTAAGTGTATTTTTCACTGTTTTTGCCTTATCTTTTCAAAAAAAAAAAAATTCCTTGCTTCTCACCTTTCTAAGCTAGTATAGTCCAGTTTTCAGGCTAGTGCTGAATTCAGGGCTGTGATACTAGTTTCTGAGTTGCCCATACCTTACTTGGATAGTAGGAAGTTTCTCTGTTCACCTGTGAGAGAATGGATCTTTGAGCAACCTATCTGTCCCAGGAGGAGTGGTTCCAGGCCAGAAGTTAGTAGTTTATTGGCCATTTTGGGCTAATTTCTCCCTCTTTCATTTCCCTACTATAAAAACAGCTTTTGCACGGTTTTGCACACTGGGCAGTGCCAGTTAGCTATGGTTAAATTATTCCCGGCTCCACTAAGTCTCCTCTTCAGTTTTTCCCTTGAAACTAGTCTAACTCTCAACCTAAGCACTCAGAAAGCATCTTACAGCCCAGCACTTGCTCAGACCTAATAGCAAGCACTAATATACCCTGACACTGATTGCCCAGCAGGGCAAGTCTCTTTATTCACCCCTCACCAACCAAGCGACTAAGCAGCTCACCCTACTATTCAGGCATGACCAAAGGGCAACTTCAGGTGCACTCTCCAGTCCAGTTGGTGAATCTGGGTATCCTTAGGCAATGTTACAACTGCCTCATGTACACAGACAATCCTCTCCTCCTACCACAAAAGACTAACATATGCGAGAGATGCAATTATGTAGCCAAACAGGAAGCTAAGCTGTCTCCACCCAAGACTGGAACAGACAGTCAAGAGGAGAAGGTTAATACTTGCACCACACCTCTAGCCGCACACAGACCTACTAAAACAGCACCGGCAAAAAATACACATAATACACAAAATCATATTTGGAGGCTCTAAATAAAAACCTGCAAAAGCATCAGAGACCTCCAAAGCAGACACTCAGACAACCTGCACTTCCCGTCACAAACCAGACAACACATAAAACACAAAATCAGTGTGCCACACAATCAAAGCCCTTAAGGAGAAATAACATACCTAACACACTAGTAATAGGTGACTCTATAGTCAGGCACACTGATGTCCCACTCACTAGGCTGGACAAGCAGAAGGTTACTGTTAGCTGCCTGTCGGGAGCCAGAATCCGCCACATAACGCAAGCACTCAGGTCACTCCAGAACAAGTACAAATATGACTCTGTCATTGTTCATGGTGTGAATGACCTGAGACGTACCTCCCTGGACTACATGAAAAGAGACATGGAAAAGCTCTCTGATCATGCAGCCCAGGCTGGTATGACCCTGACCCTGAGTAGTATCCTGCCCTCACCAAGAATGATACCTCAGTATAAAAAAAAAAATGATCAATTTCAACAATTGGCTAAGCTTCTGGTGTCATTCAAAGGAGATCCAGTGTCTGTAAGCCTGGGACGACATGCTCGACAAGCCACGTTGCTTCACAAGAGACAGCTTGCACCTGTCACCCCTAGGCTTTCGAATACTGGACAAGGCTCTTGCTACCAAAGGCAAGGCTCAAAAGTCAAACCCACCTCCGTAAATAGCCCAATTAACAAAAAACTGAGGGTTATGCTATTCAACGCCAGGAGTTTAAATCTCAAAATGCACACGCTCGAAGCACTCCTCAGTATGGAGAATGTTGACATCTGTGCAGTAACTGAAACCTGGTTCAAGGCTCCAGAGAGCACCCCAGCACTACCGGGCTACAACTCATACCACACGATTCAGCCACAGAACACGGACCGAAACACAAAAGGAGGGGGTGTATCCATATTCATCAAGGATACCTACACCTCCAGGTTAGTGGTGCAGCATGATACCTCTGAGATCATCCATGTGCAACTAACATTTGGCCTGCTACAAATCACCCTCCATGACCCTGGACCACCACTCCACCTTTCTGGAGACACTGGAAAACATGAAGGTCCTACCGAACACCCTGATATTAGGCGATTTCAATTACCCTACCATTCACTGGGAAAACTACTTGAGTACAAATTCTCAGGCCCAGCGCTTCCTGGAATTCATCAACTCAAATGCCCTGGATCAGCTGGTAAACTCTCCTACCAGAGGTGAAAACATATTGGACCTGGTCATCACCAACATGGGGCGACAGGTGTTCCACACCGGAGGTCAACCCGTCACTGGTTAGAGCAGACCATAAACTAATCGCTCTGAATGTCTACACCCCACTACCACCCCCAACTAAGGAAACCACAGTAAAAACTTTTCTAAAGCAACTTCACCTTACTTAAGACAGAGGTGGTAAGTTTCACAGCCCCCATGCTAAAGGATAACGCTGCCCAAGATGCAGAAACATTTACAAATGCACTCTATGAACACCTACAAGGATGCATGGATTGTGCCATCCCTAGCAAAACCAAGACTCACTCCTCTAAGAGAAGGAAACCAATTTGGTGGACCCTTGCAATAAACAATAGAAGGAGGAAACTAGTTCAGGAAAAAAGCAAATCCCAAGAAGGAAAGACATCCCTGGTCAGTATCAGTAAGAAACTAAGGTCCCTCATGAAATCATCCAAGGTGAACTTTGAAAGAAAAATAGCCAAGGATTCAAAAGATAACCACAAAGCCTTCTTTAGCTATGTTAAGAATCTAAGTGGCAACTCGCAGATATGCACTGAACTAGTGCAAAGTAGCACAAAATATACTGAACCTACTGATATTGCCAACATCCTGGCAGATAGATTCAGTGCAAACTTCACCCCCTCTCACCTCCAAAAGGGCCCACTACAATACCGGAAAAGTGTAGTGCCCCAAAAATTACAGATGCACAGGTGAAAACAGCCCTTTCAAAAGCCAAAAACACAGCATCAGTGGGACCAGATGGTGTTCTAGGCTGCATCTTGCATGAACTACAGAACAAACTAACCCCCCACCTAAACACGCTGTTCAACCTCCACCTCTCCACAGGTTATGTGCCCATAGAATGGTGCACAGCAACGGTTATTCCTCTCCACAAAGGAGGGGCCACAACTGATCCTGGTAACTATTGCCCCATAAGCCTGACTAGCCTGGTCTGCAACGCTATGGAGTGCATCATCATGGAACTCATTAACAAAGACATTGGGAACCTCCAAACACTTGACCCAACCCAGTTCGGCTTTGTTAAGGGCAGATCATGCCTACTAAACCTGGTTGACTTCTTCCAGACAGTCACCAAGACCATAGACGAGGGAAAGGTGGTTCACACAGCTTACCTTGACCTCACCAAGGCTTTTGACACCATTCCCCACTTGGGTACTACAGAAAAACTCACCAGCCTGAACATAAACCCCTATGTCAAGAGATGCGTTGCCAACTGGCTTACAGACAGAACTCACACAGTAAGAATAGTCGGCTCCAGGTTCGACTCTAAACCAGTAACAAGTGGTGTCCCGCAAGGCTCGGTCCTGGGACCCCTACTGTTCGGCATATACTTCTCAAAAGTACAGGCAAACACAGGAGGACTATGGCTAACCAAGTTCACTAATAACTGCAAACTGGGAGCCATAACTGACTCTCCAGCTGACACGAACATCCTCCAAAAGGGCCTTACTGAGACAGACACCTGGTGTCAAAGTCATGGCCTCAAGCTAAATGCCAAAAAATGCATAGTCATCCCATTTGGGAAAAACAAAACACCCACGAATTACCACATAGGTGGCAGCCCCCTTAATACATAAGAGGTAATAAGTGATCTGGGGACCCAGGTAGATAGTAATCTCTCCTTTGACAATCATATTGCCAAAGTAGTTAGGATAGTTAGGAAATCCTTCTATGTGGCCCATCTAATTACTAAAGGGTTCGCATCTAGAAATAAAGAGGTTATAGTGCCCCTCTACTCGTCACAAATAAGACCCATCATAGAGTACAATGCCCCATTTGGGATGTACCTCACAAGATACTTCCAACAGCTGGAAAGACCACAAAAGTACCTCACCAAGAGGATTACTGGCCTCAAACATATGTCCTATGCAGCCCGACTGAAAAAACGCAGGCTGTACTCAGTGGCATATCGCTTACTCAGAGGTGATGTCTGCCTGACTTACAAAGCCATGTCCAACTCAGAATTGATGGACATGCTCCACCTAAAGAAATCCAAGTCACTGTGAGCCACACGCTCTAGTGAGCTAAATCTCGCCACAATAATAAATAGAACATGCTGGAGGGATAGATTCCTGTCATAGAGACTCCCCATGCTTTGGAACAAAATTCCAAATTACATCAGGCAGAGCCCCTCACTAACACTCTTCAAGAGAAACCTTGACGAGTGGATGGATAACAGAAAATACACCCCTGGGATCACTTCATTGGCTCTGCTTGACAGAGGATCAGTTAATTAATCAATGGGGTGGTGAAAGCCAACACACTCTGGCTAGGCTTATATATGCCTTCTGGCAGATAGCCTAGTACCTACCTATGAACCCATGTATCGGTTAAATGGGTTCATTTGAAAGTAGCAACGAGCAAGCACAGAGTAACTAGGACTGAATGACTTCACAGCGACTACTGGCTCCCTTACCTTTGGCTTAACATTGTACTCTCCTCCCTAGCTAGTATAATGCCTAGTTCAGATGTATAACAGAATATAACAACATTTGAGAGACAAACTGTGCTCCACTGCTCCAAAGGGATGGGGGTCTGGAAAGGAGGAATGCTGTAGTGCACTGAGGGGTGGGATGGGTGTGGTGGTTTGCAGTGCACTGCCTGTGTAGCCCTTCCACCTGGCTTTCCTTGTTTTTCTTGTGATTTGTGTTGAGGCCATCAATGGGTAAAAGCTCTATGAGGGGAACTCTGATGTGTACCTCCGAACATGTTGGGGCACACTTTAATTGCCTCCATCCTGCTTGACTCATTTCCTGTAAGATTACTGCTGTCTTGTCTAATTTTTATGTGTTGGAAGAAATGCATGAAACGTAGAAGGAATACTAGGCAAGCTATCAAAAGGAGCAAAGGATGTTAGACTGTGTAAGTGTTTTTAAGCAGGCCCCCTGAAGTGTGTCCACATTTGGTTATGGGGTGCCAAAGTAATGCTGCTGAATAGCCGTATTTAGCACATCGGCTGAGAACCCTGGTATAAATTTCATTCTGCATGTGCTGTCATTATGACTACTCATAATGGTACCCAAAATTATAGTGGTAACTTTTTCTGGTTGGCAATAAACAGCCATTCGTTTGTATAGGTAGACTCCAAAGGAAGCCGCACTGGAGAAATAGCACTTGCTGCACTCACACTTAAAATACAGTTGATGACAGACCATTGTTTAATGTTTACTTTCATGATGGGCTGTACATGAAACATTAGTGTCACTTTCTTGTAATTGCAGGCTGCACCGTTCTGCTAACCACCCTTCCCCCATTCTGTTGGCATGTACCAGTTCTGTAGATTATGTGAATCATTTTGCTAGTATTGAGTGTAGTCTAATATGCAATGCAAGTAATCTGAGTCCTACTGCTCAGTAGGAAGATAAACTTGTAAGGATGTGTAGCAGAAATTGAAATATCACTTTGTGGTGTGTGTTACCGGAAGTCTGTTGCAGTTTTGTGAATATCAAGTGTCTCTGTTACTATTTTCATACTGAATTGCACTTATCACTGCCTTCTGTTAAGAACTTGTGTTACAATCACATGTAATATGTGTAGTTCATTCCTTTTTATGCTGTTTAAGCTATCTTGAAGCATTTATCAGTACAACACACCCTGAGAAGTATGGGTGGGATCTTCTGTGGATGGCACATCTTGATAACTCTTTTTGGGTGTTGATTCTCTCTCAGAGTCTGCCTACTGGCTGTCATGGCATCAGAATGACAAAAGAGTTTAAGACAAGGATATCAGTTTAAGCCAACATATTGTCCTGGTGAGCCAAGTAAGAAACGCTGTTGTGTGAGCACAGAGAGTACTGTGGAACAGCAAGCGATGGAGCCAGATGAATGTAAACTGTCTGATATGCATTGGTGCCTATGCGGCCACTGCACTATAATGATGACTGCATGTGAATGCCACTGTTGTGTGTCATCACCATGTGCTACTGACAAGTGGAGAGAACTAAACTTGCCATTGTGTAATCAATGCATCACTACGCATCCACAATTCTCATTGGCTTGCCTATTGCCATACATCCTACAAATGCTGTTTAGACAGCAGACCATGATCAGAGGAGCATTCCAACACACAGAGTGGACAAACAGGTACACAACTACCTAGGTGATTGACTGTCACTTCACTGCTAAGTAAGGACTAGGGTGAGGGGGCAGCAATGCAAGTTACTAATCTGAAGGTAGAAGGTTTCATTTAGCTAGTGGACAGCCATGTGTTTATAAGTTAGGGGACTTTGATGATCATGGCAAACGTTCTATTCTGGTTGTCTAGTAAAGTAAGGATGTGTACTGGCTGGCCAATAATGCGGTTTACCTCATTGCATTTTTCTAACATGTAAGGTTGCTCAATACTGCTGGTATCTTCCGTGAATTGCACAACTTTAAAGCTGCCTTAGTTGCAATAATGTTTTTTTCTGTTTCAGGCTGTACTGTCTTCGTGCCCTACAGAGCATATGTCCTGTGGGTCTTTAATAATCATAAACTCAGTTTCGGCAATCACATGGTCCTCCCAGCTTGTCTTGTTGCTCGTATTCATACGGCCTTTCCGACTGAGGACACAGAAGATGGTTATGTCAGTTTTCAGCCATTTAAGGGACTGTGGATGTTTGCTGAGTACTGAAATGTCCTTTCAGTCTGTTTTCCGAACATGGAATATTGGATGTGTATAACAATGAATATATTCAGTTTATCTTCTGCTGTCCTACTCTGCATTTTGGAATTTTATAATGATAAATAAATAGATGAATTGCTTACTGGCTATGCAATGTTTCTGTCTCTGTGGAATAGCTGATCATTGAGTTTTTGAGTAATCAACGTACCTATTAGCAATCATGAATTGAGCTAGTGTAATGTTTTTGCCTGTACTGAAGTAAACCAGAGATGCACATTTTAATTTTACATAAAGCAGAAGGTAATTTATTTATTTTATTTTACATTTGTTAACCGGGAATATCCATTTACAGCGGAGGCCTGGGGAGAAAAGCTCCAAGTTATGAAAAATTTAGTAACAATAAAAAATTAGGTAATAGCATATCTAAAATTTAACAATGAATCTATTTATACTACTTAAAAAATGCAGGTTACAAGGATCTCTATAAGGTTAACAGTTGGGCAAGAACAAAAGATATATATTAGTTATAAATAGGAGATAAAAAACATTATCGCTTAGGCAGTAAATATACAGGGCAAAACAGTTTTAGAGAGGTGTGTCTGAAGGATAAGAATTTTCAGTTAGCGAGTGATGAAGAAGAAATAGAGATGGTAGTATAGTCTAGTATAGTCATCTAAGAAGGAGAAAAGGGAAACCACAATTGAGAGCTAAGTTTGGTCTAAAATGTTTATTGGTGTGTTTTTAGGTTAGTCAGGGTTAAGATATGAGCATGAGTATAGTTTGATTATCTCAGTCTGCTTTATATAGTTAGTTGGGATTTAGGCATGGACATAGCCAGACTCTGTGCATGTGTGTTTTCAGGGAAATTTTGAATTGAGGGAAGGAGCTATTAGTGGTTACTTCTGGAGGCAGGGAGTTCCATTTTTTACCAGCAGAGTTGGAAAACAATGAATCTCCAGCTGAGTTGTAGGCTTTGGTTGTTTGTACTAGCACTCTGCTGGATGAGCGTAGGGATGTTAGGTTGTTATAGGGGTATATAAGTTTAGATAGTCCAGGGGTACTGGTAGGTTGGTAGAGGATTTTATGTACAACTATGAGTTGGTTATAAAATATTTGATTGGGAAGTTCTAGCCAGCCTAATTTGTGAAGGTTATGACAATGGTGGGTTCTGTATGTGGAACCTGTGGCAAATCTAGCTATATTGTTATAGCAGCTGGTGATTTTGTTGAGGTTTGCTTTAGATAGATTAGTGAGGATGGGTGAGGCATATAGAAGAGAAGATAGAAGATATGTGCGGGCTATTGTGGTTCTGGCAGTTGGGGTTAGAAATTTCTTTATCCTGACATGGAGCCTATTTTTGTGAACTGTAATGTCTGTAAGCTTTGAACTGTAGGCCATCGTGCTTTCACAATTGCTTCACACTTCTGCTTCATATAGAAAAGTTCCAAGGCAAAAAAGTCCCGGCGCAGTCTGAATGAAAAATGTATTATTTGTACTTGTAAAGTCTGAATGAAATTAATGGCCTTGACTTCTCCATCAAATTGGGCAGAGGGAAGCATTTCTCAATAGCGACTATGGGCATTTGGGTGGTTCTAAACCTTAATTTTCCTGTAAGAGTGTAATTTGCTGATCAATGATTCGAAACAGTGTCTGTACTTTGTGTTTTGTTGTCATTTTTAGTTTTCTTCATGTTTGATGACTGCAGTAGATGCAGCATGAGGAAATCTTTGTGTTTTTTAAAATGTAAAACTTGTTTTGAACTGCAATGGTGCAACTGGCATTTGCAGCCTATATACATGTGTATTCATTCAACGAAAACAGTCGTGCTTTTAGCCTAAAGTTGAAAGTTCTCTATACTGGCTGTGGCTGCATGAGGGTACATGGCACAAGTTTAGCTGGTATGCCGTGCTAGAATTGGTTGAACAATAGGGTAAGTTCACAAATGGAAATGATCGAACTGGAGGGTAGGATTATTGATGTAAGTTGTATTTCCAGTACATGATCAAACAGGATGCTCAAAGTATTGGGTCGATTATGGCTGACATTTCTGGGTTACTTGGCTTAATGTTTAATGAATCTGGTTCTTGTACTATAACTCCTGTTAGACAAGGGTATCGAATGCAGTGGGTGCTGCAGTATTGACCTGACACATTCTGCAAAGCAAAGTGTTCTGCAGTGTTGAGAGGCCAACTTCTGCATGAAGGCCTTGACATTCCAAGTAGTGATGTTTGAATGGGCAATTTCGGGGTTGCCACTGAAATATCCAACAGTTGGGTCAGTAACATGAGGGAAGTTCAAGTTCTGCATGATTTGTCTGCTGATGCTGTGTAGCAGGAAAAGGTTTGGGCTGCTGTAGTAGTTGTGCTTATTGTCACTGGTATATCACTGTAACTTAAAGGTAGTTCTTTGTCAGTATGTGAGTGGCATGTAAGATTTTGATGCAGTATTTCTTTTCTCTTTCTTTAGGTGATGGTCACTATACCCAAGTGTTTTGCTTATGGTTGTCACATTTGCCGTGATAGTCTGCCACCCAGTGTGTCATTCCATTGGTTTCCATGTGATATTAAATTGTGTACCCGATGGATGATAAATTGTGGGACAGATGTTGGCAATGTAAGTAAATTTGTTAAAGAAGAGGTGAGCAGGCTAAAACCCTGACATTTCCTGTGTTCAAAATACTTTGATGATAGCCAGTTCGAACAGAACTACATGCACAAGCTTCTTCCCATGGAGATGAGGCCACTGCAACCGATTCGGCGACTAATTAAAGAAGCAGTGCCTACAATTTTCTCATTCTCCACCAAAAATCCACGGACATCGACACTACAGAGGCTATGGTGAAAACAACAGCAAAATGTAAGTATATTGTCTGTGATAGTGTATTATTTTTTTAGCATGAAAAATGTGACTCTGCAGTTGTCTGTCAGGAATTCACCACTCATGATTAATCTCATATGCAGCCTAACATTTGCATTTTTAAAGATGATTCCATTCAGCAAAACACTTGGACTGTATGCACTGATGTAGACATACCTTGACCAACCTATAGCTACATGGCAGACAGAAATGACAGGAGACATGTAACGTTGATGTAACATTGAGTCACCATCACTGTTATGGATTAGAGGTGTGCAGACAATTAAGGGATATTAGTTAATCATTTCTCCTTTATTCTACAGCTTATTGAAGAACTTCTGAATACAACACCACCAACCTTGCCAGAACTTGTTGATGCTGAAGTTTGTGCACAGCGTACAGTATGTATATGTACTGCAATAAAGTGTTCAATACAATTTATAAAGCAGTCATAGATTCATGTTTAGTTATCTGATGTAAAGAGTGCATCTTGAGTTAACACTGATTTCTGTCTGTATCACAGACTTCTATCCATGATCAGCGAAAGATGAAAATTGCACCAGTCATTGAAGGAGCAGAGTCATTGGCAGAGGTAGCAGAACCAAATGTGTCTACAGAACCAAGCGGAGATTGTGATGTGGTCATGGCACATGTCCAGGTAACCAATGAGCAATTCATGGGGAACACTGGCTCCTGTAGAAGCTTTGAGTTTCACGGGATCAAGTACCGGATGGCATACTTATCCGAACTGTAAGGTCATATAGTCAGTACAGAAGGGGTAGTGATTATGATTGGGTACTGACTTTAGTAGAACAAAGCTAATCAAAAACCTGTTGTGTCTAGTATTGGAGGAAATAATTTTTGGGATAGACGTGATGTAAATTTTGGGATAGATGTGCTGTAGTGCAGAGAGTGGTAAATTTTGGGATAGATGTGCTGTAGTGCAGATAGTGTTGTTGAGTGGGTTATCATTCATGTAACCTGCACAACGGTTCTGGGGTCCAACTGTTTCATCAATAGTTGAGTGATAAATCAAAAAAGTATGAGCAGAAGGGGTTAGTGGGGTCATAATTGATAAACCGATGGAGAACAGAATGGTATATGTAAGAACACTGATGCGACCAGTATGTAAATCATAGATAAGGAAGTGTGTGGATTGATCACTGTAATTTAGGGTTTACCATTTGTGGGATAGTCTGAGTGGAAGATCACTGGAGTTTAGGGTTTACCATTTGGGGGCTAGTCTCGGATGAAGAAAGAGAAAATGTGGAGTTCCCTAAGTGAGATGTACATCCAACAATATGTGCTGTAGATTTATAAGTTCTTTGTAGACATTAATCACAGGCTCATAAGTAATGACAATGTTGTACTTCCAGGTACCTGGTCCAGAATTGTATGAGGAAGTGGTGGAAACCTTTGAGATATACACTATGGAAATTGCGGAGTGTACTCGGAAAACTGTAGCTTGCCAAACACAGATTCAGAGAAAAGGTTGCAGCATAGGTGTACAAGCAAAGTTAACAGAAGTTAAAAGTCTGCCTGGGAAGATGAGAGATGCAGCAGTACAGTTTCCAGAGGTGGTGTCAAAATGGACGGACCACATGTACTGCAAGAAGTCAAAAGTGGTGCAAACAGAAACAAGAGAGCTAGATTCACAGGAGGATCACATTTTCAATGATGTAGCTGCAAGCAGCACACGTCTGAGTGCATGTATTCATCAGGCGGATGACAGCTGCGTTGATTCTGGTTGATGCAACTCCAGCGCATCTGTGTCTCTTCAAATGATGGCTTGCAGCACACCAATCAAGTGTCCCCCAAAAAGCCTGCAGACAAGCATCCAAAGTGACTCCTCTATATCAAAGTGTGGAACTGATGATGTCAAAATGGATCCTGGCTGGTGCTACCCTTCAGACAGCTTATCTGCCTCTGACATGGAAGACACAGTCGAAGAAATGGATGAAGATGAAAGGATGATAAGTGAACCGAAGTACATTGTGTTTGAGTCTTGCCTGGATTCACTGCTGTTGAAGTTGACCTGTCCTGAATCTAAAACACCTGCTGTGGAAGTGGAAAAAAATCAAAGATGGGTTCCTGTGTGTCTGTGAAGGTATCCTGCATCAGTGGTCATAAAGTTCTGGAGTGGCAAAGTCATCCAGTGTTAGGACTGATGCCAGCAGGCAACTTACTCCTTGTGTCCTCTGTTCTGTTTAGTGGAAGTACATATGCCCACAATGCAAGATTCTGTGCATACCTTGGAGTGGAATTTATCAGTGAGGCTACCTTCTATGCTATTCAATGACAGTATTTGTTCTCAGTTTTACAGAGTACCTGAACACAGCAGCAAAATCAGTTACTGGCAAATGCAGAGGGCAAAGAACTATGGTTAGCTGGAAACGGCCACTGTGATAGTCCTGGATATTCAGCTAAGTACTGTTGCTATAGCATGATGGATCTGGATTTGGGATACATCATTGATTTTACAGTAGAACAGGTTTCCATGGGAGTGACTTCAGTGGTACTGGAGAAGAAAGCGTTTAAGAGGTGCATGAATAACTTGAATGGTAAGAATATGAAAATCAGCCTTGTGGCAACAGACAGGCATTGTGGAACTAGATTTATAATGCACAAGGAATTCCCAGATGTTGAACATCAGTTCGATGTATGGCATATGTCCAAAAGCTTAGCGAAGAAAATAATGGAAGCAGGAAAAAGGCAGGGTAAATGTGACTTACTACGGTGGTGCCACATCATTTCTAATTACCTGCGGTGGTGTGCAGAAACATGTGATGGCATTGGAGTACTTCTGGAAGAGAAATGGCTGTCATTGATGTACCATGTAACAGATGTACACAGTTGGAGTGGGGCAAAGAAGGTGTCTTGGTGTGGACATGAGATGCCAATCATAGACGGAGATGAAAAGAAGTGGCTTGAGGAAGATGATGTGTGTCACAGTGCCTGAAGAGGATCATTACAAACCCAGTATTTCTAAAGGATTTGAAGCAAATGACAAAGTTCTGTCACAATGGCAACCTTGAGCTCTTCCATGCATTGCTATGCAAGTACTGTCCCAAGTTTGAGCACTTCAGCTATGCAGGGATGAAAACTCATGTCATACTTGCCATCATGGATCATAATGAAAACCTGCACTGTGAACAGGCTGTGGTCAAATTCCTGACAAGCAAGTCAGCAGCAATAGGTGAACCTAGATACAAAGTTGTGTACCCAAAGGCAACGCAGGAATGGGTGGCTAAACCAATGTTTGAGAAGCGAAAGTTTGACTACATGTATGACGTGATGATGGAAGTGATAAGAGCCAAATGAGGGAAGTTGGAAATTGACCCCATGTCCATACCAGCCCATCTGAAGAACATCGCAAGGTGTGAGCATCCAGGGAAGCATGTACTGATTGCAAGACATATTTCAAGATTTAGGAAAAGCAATGAGAAGCCAAGCTAATGGTGGAGTAGCATCTACTGACTGGGTGAGTACAATGTTTGTTAGTATTTCTCAAAGTAGATGTGTAGTTTTGAGTGCAGGGAATGAAAGTATACTGCTACTAGGACAGTTCAGATAACGTGTGTATGTATTTTACTTTAAGCTGAGGTACTTGTTGGAAGTACACATACTCTATTCATTACAGATCAGCATTAAGGGATTGTTGCAGTCATTGCAGGGCCCGCCAGATGACATTGCACATTTTACTTGCATAGTGAAGAAGAAAAAATGCTATTTTTAACCACATTGATGACGAAAAATTAGATTACTAAAGTGGCACTAGGGAGTGAACGTGACTGTATTGTTAAAGTTGTCAACTTTCCTGTGCATGGACAAGGTAGCAAATGAGAGAGAGTGCATGTGGCAGTTAACATTAGCAAGAAGAGCAAAATATTGTGCAATCACATGATAGTCATGCATTGACTCATTAAGTGTTAAACAAAAGGCCAGAAGTAATGGCCCTAGGTATTTCTTTGAAAAACTTTCTGCTAGATGGGCTTGGGAGTTAATTTTGACTGTTGCAGTAAGAAGTAATTTAGTGTCTGCATATGTAGTGCCCATGTCGTGAGTTGTAATACCATGGTGCATGAATACTAGGGTTTCAGGGGAATGAAATAAGTGGATACAGAAGAGTGAACTGTTCACAGACTTTGAGTAACTTGTGTATTCTCAAAGCATATGGCCATATTGAGTCCATGCAGTTAATTGCTTGTTTGCAAGTAAATTATCAGCATCATAAGTGTGGTAATACAGGTATGTGTTATGTGCTCTGCAAAAAAACTTCCTGGTGTGCTGTAAATGTGAATTACATGTCCTGCGTACTACAAGTGTAATTGAATGTACCGGCAAGGTGTGAGATGTTTAATTGCAGTCTGTAAAATCAAAGTTTGAATCAGTGGAATTTCTGTGGTTTACCAGCTACACACGTGAAGTGGTAACAGTGATGAGTTAGAGCAGTATATGGCCCTATGGCCAAGGATGTCGGAATTGTTGGTTACTGTCATGTTGAATGTACCTGTTAATGTTTGTCGGTATCAACTGATAGTCATATGAAGTTAGTGATGTGTTAGTGGGGGTATCGAAACCATGGACAATAGCAACCGTTGCATGTAACGTAGCCCATTTTATAGGGATTAGGACATGCCATCAATTAGTGTATAAGAAACCTATGACTATATTTTTAATAGATACAGAGATGTCAATATCCAGTCCTGAAGATCAATATTCAGCAATATTGCATTGATACACAAACATCCTTTTCTGCCTGTGCAGTGGTAAAAAATACAACCTTCATGCTGGAAAACCTCAGTGGATGCTGTGTTTGGCAAGTCAGGTGCTGTGATTCCTTTTATTGCTGCCAATGGCTTTCACTGAATAGACTGAATTGCTATATTGCTGTGCACCTTATCAAGGTGCTGAGTTTTTTCTTATCAATGTATGCACATAACTGATACTGCCCTTCTTGCTGTCTCTGGATCTTACAAAGATGCTGTGTATTTTATGTACTATCCATGCTGGCTGTTGGTGATGCTTCATCTAAGTATGTTGCTGTTGCTCCGCTTCTTTGGTTTTAACTGTCTATCATTAATTTCAATAGAGCTGCATAACCGCTGTTGCTCTTATTTTCATCAGCAGATGTGTATTCACTTGACTGACAATGCCTAGATGGAATTTGCATTGCTGTGTTTAGTACACTGAAATGTATAAGAGTTATTTTCAGTGCTGCCTGTGTATGTTCAACTGGGTGTGTGCCTGCGTGTCTGTAAAATGCCACAGTGAAGTACACCCTGGTGGTTGCTCTTACTCATGGTCAAACCGTATAGCTGATGTAAAGCAAAGTATTTTTCAGAATTCTGTACCCACACAACCACCACTGATGCAAGCAAAGGAGTCGATAGCTTTTAACTGTAGTGACTGGCACAGAAGGCCTAGAACGGTTGGTGCATACTTTGGGTCTGTGCCTGTACAATTTTGTTTTCTGCAAAGCACTGAACTGAGTAAATTGTAGCTTTCACATCCAATAGACAATGGATGGCAAGACAAAGTATTTTCTTGTACCTAGTTTCTGAAATACATGCAATGTTTAGAAAGTGTTCCTCGTTTCGGGGCATTGTCAAGAAAGTAGGTTTTTACCTATTTGTTGTGCTGCAAAGGTGAGAGAGATAGTTGAGTTGCACGTGGATTTATCCAAAAGCTGTGAGCACTGCGGGATGGGAAGTCTATTGCTGCTTATGACCAGTCTGTCTGTAGAACATGTAGTATACTTGCTTTTCACGAAGGCTGTGGATTTTGACTCCCACAGTATGTAGCTGGATTGCTGATACTGTACTGTTGTCATTTTAAAGTGGGTGGATGCATCAGCCTGATGTCTTCCTTTGTAGGAGATGTGCAGTAGCTATAAACCTGTTGTCAGTTTGCCACGCATTCTGTATTGCAATAGTACTCATTTTTTTTAATCTAGCAAGTGGAAATTCTATATTCAATGGCAACCGGAACTGTGCCTGCTGGTAGCAAAGGACTATATACCTGACTGCGTCATCTGCAAAACCTTTTTATTATAGATGTCCGTGTTTGCAGAATTATGTGGATGGAGTAAGTCTTTGGCGATTATGCTAACTGACATTGCTGAATGAAGGATGATTTCAGTGACATTTCATGACGGAATGTTTGTACCTGGGGATGTTTTGCTTTCATGGCTAATACTGTCTGTCTCCTTGTTTATGCTAAGAATGTTTAAAAGGAGAAATATAAAACAGATTGTAACAATTGGTGCTTCATCAACAGCCCCCTTTTTTCCATTTGTTCTACATGGTGTCGGGGTATCGTGTTAGCTGTCACTGACTCCCTGGATTGAATGGTGCACTCCTGCTTTCGTCAACACACGTGTGACTGTCGCAGATCTTTCACAAAATCCATCCACCTCCTTGCTGGACATCCTCACTTTGTCTTACTGTGTTTCTCTCTGTGCCAAATCTTCCTCACCATATTGTCTTCTGCTTTTCTACACAGGTGCCCAAACCACAGTGATCTGTTGTCTTTGATATTTTATTTAATTGGAGCTACTTTGGGTTCTGCTCTTATGTCCTCAATCCTTGTCCTGTACCACAGTGTGTACCCTAGCAACTTTTTCAGGCAGTTCATTTTCATCACCTGTAGCTTCTTCACCTGTTCTGCCTATACTGCCTAGGTCTCTTTACCATACAGTAGTACAGTTCGCACCACTGTGTTGTACACCATAACTTTCAGATTCTTTGGCATTCTTCTGTCATAGACTACACCTGATACTGTATGCCAGTTGGCTGCAGCCCCTACGATTCTAGCTTTGACCTCTTGATTCAAATGACCCTTGTCCTAAACCACCCCTCCCAGATACTTGAAACAGTTACACTATCTTTCCTTCTATCTCTATTTCCCCCAATTTCCTGCCATTACCACCATCGAGACTGTGCTTAGTTTCCTCCCATTTGCCTTCATATTTGCATGCCATTATCCTGTCCTTTGCTGAAGTTCAAGCTCAGTCTGCCTGTACTGCTACATTGTCTGCTTACAGCAGCTTTGTTGTTCTGTCGCCTGCAACCTGTTTCCTATTGTCCGTCACCAGTATGAACATCGGTGGGCTCAGAGCTGAACCCTGGTGTACACACTCCCACTGGGAACCCCTCTGTGAAGCTGAACAATGTGTGTACTTGAGTCACTGGGTGCTTGCACATAGCCAGCAGTAATTCTACAACTGTTTCTGGGACTTCAGTGAATGGAGTACTGGCAAGGGACCTTGTCATAAGCATTTCTCCAAGTCTAGGAATGTCTCTTTGGACTCTGTCCTCCTCTTCAGCTTTGTCTCAAGTATCTGTCTCACTGCAAACATCATGTCAGTAGTGCTGCATCCTGATCTGAATAAGAACTGTTCATCTCCCATCTTACATACTATGCATATACACTTATCAATCACCCTTTGCAGAACTGGCATGCAATGTGGTAGGAGTTTGATGCCTCTGTAATGCCCACAGTTGTGGATGTCACCTTAGTTCTTGTACACTGACATGAGTATGCTTATTCTCCATTCATCTGTGATCCGGCTTTCTCTCCACACTATTAGTACCTTCAGGAGCCATTTATCCCTTATCTCACACAGTATCTTTATATGTGGCTGTCACCTCACCTGAGCCGGCTGCTTTGTCTGACTTCATGTTTAGTGCTGTTCTTACTTCATCTAAGGTGGCCTCCTCTTCTCTCATCATAGATGTTCTGGGCCAGTACAACTTCAGTGGGGTTTTCTGCATTCAGCAGCTGCTGGAAATACTTCCATCTGACTTTGATATCCTGTGAACGGGTGAGCATGTTGTTGGTGGCATCCCTTATGAAGGGTGTCTGAGTACTTTTATCTTTCTCTTTGCCTTGCAACCTGATATAGGTTCATTGCGGCCCTTACTGAAATACTTTCCAGAAGTTGGTAGTGGCTTTGATGCCCTATTCTTTGCTATTGCAGCATCTTTCTTAGCTTCTTTGTTAGACAAACAGTAGTCCTTCCTAGTCTGGTCCGTCTCTTATATCTCACACTTGTTCTTGCACTGCTTTGTTTTGATGATTTTTTTGTGTTGTGAATTCCAACACCAGCTTTCATAATGTACATTATTAACATACCCTGCTTGGCAACATATCTTTTCTGTAGTCCTAACACATGCTGTTTTTAGACACTGCCATTGTCCCAATCACCTATTTCCCCCTCTTCTTGAGGTGCTATATCCCTGAGTAATTCCTTGAAATGCTATGCTTTCTCTCCAGTCAACTTCCAGGTCTTCAACCTGGTCTCTGATCGTATAGCCTTCTCTGATCACTGCTTGCAGCTGATGGTGGCAAGTAATGGCTGATGCTGTGGGCCTACTGTTTCACTGGGGATGACTTTGCAATCATGGATTCTACCCCAGTGCCTTTTCCTTACTAGGAGGAAGTCTAGCTGAGTTTCTAAACCATGGGTTGACTACTATCAAGGTATTTGGCAGACTGAAGTCTAGAATTGCTTCTCCTTCCTGTTGTCCCACCTATGTGTACCCAGGCAGTGCTCATAGCCTGTTCTGTGTGTCCTGATATTGGCATTCAAGTCACCCATTATCATACACCAAGTCATGTTCTGCTGTTTTCTCCAGTAGGTCCTGCAACAGCTGTCTGAATGCACTGTTTTCCTCACTATCACAACCCTGATGTGGGGCATAAGCTGACATTATGAATACTGCTGTATCATTACACTGCAGTCTGATTGCCATGAGTCATCACAAATTCTGATATCCCTCACTGCCTCCTGAAGACCCCCACTCACCACAATTCCTACATTTTTAGCCCGTCCACCACCGGAGTAGTAGAGTCTAGATTCCAAACCAATTAGAGCAGGAATATATAATGTAATGCAATCAGGAAGGTGTCTGTAGGAATACATGTATGGATGGGCCAAAAAAGGTGTGACAGGAGCACATGTTTAGTGAACAGCCCACAGGTAAACAAAATCCGCCACTGTCAGATGCATGTTTTATGAGTTTGCGCAGATAAATGTAATGCACATACAGAGTCTATGTCATGTCCGAGACTATACTTGTTTAGATATTTTATTTCAATATATGCAATCTTTCTCTAAGCAAATGAGAGAGCAGTATACACAGAGGTATTTGAACTTGGTGTATGGTAACTGGTTAGAAATAGCCAAGTAATGGAGAGCTGCAGTGGTCTGCTACCTGAGGGTGGTGGGGTGTTGTGGAAGGCAGTGGTGTTGAGGGTAGGAAAGCTCTGTTACACATGCCTTGCAAGCTATCCAACCTTGACCCGGCACTGGTATTGGTTGTACAAATAAGTATGGAAAGAAAGGAAAGGAAGTTGCAGTTTTACTGCATTACAAGGTGTAAGTTTCTTTCTATGCATGTAAATGTATGGAACTGACATGTGTGGCTGTCTAGGCTGAATGGCCTTCGTGTGGATGTGGGGTTACTGCAGATAATGACAAGTGTGTTTGTTAGCAGCACAACAGCTAGTATGCTTGCTTTTCATGAATGCTGTGTTTAAAGTACCACAGTATGTGACTGGATTGCTGGTACTCTACTGGTGTACTGTAGTGGTGTACTGTTACTGTGTGTGGATGCTATAGTCCTGAGAATGTTCTGCTTTGCAGTCTGATGCCTAGTAGCTACCAACCTGTTGTCACTTTACCATTCATTCCCTAATCAAGTACAAGTAGCTTATGTTTGAAGTGTAACACAGGCAGTTTATTCAATGGCAACTCGGACGATTTCGAAGATACCATGAAGTGTAATTTTGTTTGCTAACTGTAAAGTCTGCATTGCAGATGTCCTGAAGTGAGGATTGGGAGGCAAAAAGAAAGGAAAGGAGTGGAAAGAATGGCACAGAAAATGGGGAGTAGTAACAGGTCTTGCTAACCTTGGGGTAAGATATGTACAGATCATGATAGTTACGACAAAATCTCTGTATACTCAAAATATGAGTACATGGGCATGCATCATGTATACTATTAAGGACATGGAGAATGAGTATGTCATAAAGGATTGCATGACAGTTGTTGGTGTTTAAGTTTTTCAATGACTCTTTTCTCACTTGAACAAATAAGGAGATGAGAATTTGTATGGCATTTGATGAAGGAAGGGGCTTAAGTGAAATTGCAAGTGAGGTAAGTGGGATCAGTTTAACGTTAAGAAGGCAAAAGACAATGGCATTACGGCATGCCCACAAATATATCTAGTTTGTTAAAAGAAAACACATAATTTGGTGTTTGGGGGATAATCCTGCCACCTGAACTTGCGGAACACAGTAGAAAAGGACAGAGGTAGCTATTGTCTATGGTAACTGGTTTGGATACAGAGTTTGCATATAAGGCACAGCTATTGATGTGATGTTCATCGTGCATACAGCTGCAGTCATAACAGATGGGTTCTCCTGCCGTCAGGCGGGTCCTTGGTCGGCCGAATTCCAAAGTCTAGGTCCGGCGTCGGTTGTCGTCGCTTCTTCCCTGACGTCAGTGTGACAGGGGTATAAAAGAACCAGCCGACGCCATTTTCTTCAGTCTTTCTTGCCACGCGGTGCCCGAAGCAGAAGCAGTTCGCAAGTGCCGGTCGGCCAGCTCCTGAGATTACGAAAAATTTGGAACCGAAGTCTTCTTAAAAGCTAAGTACCCCGTTGGGGAAACTTTTCTTGCCTCAGACCGATGTCAGACAAAGTTAATAATTGTATTTCTTGTGGGAAGCAAATACCGCATAAGGATTTCCATTCCCTCTGTATACCTTGTTTAGGCCCAGACCACGACGTCTCGGTCTGTCACTTTTGTGCTACATTCAACAAACGCACTATTAAGCGTCGGGCGGAGTTCACCCAGCATTATTTTGGGAAAGCATTTAACTATACTATGTCGTTGGATACTCCGACCCCGGTTTTGTCTAAAAAACGCAAAGACAAGGACCGACACTCGAGGTCCGCAGCCTTTACCGACACCACGCCTAAGCCGACTACACATGGTCCGGTTCTCAGCGAGGCGCCTATGCAGCCCCTGATTACCAACGACACATCTTTGGCGGTGTCTCCTGTACCCGAGGTCGCAGGCTCCTCGGCCCACACCCTGACTACAGATACTGAAGCCATGCTTGGCGTTGAAACACAGAATGTGGACAGGTCCACCTCCACTCAAGGTGTCTTCAGACCTTCTTCTTTCTCCATCAAGGCTTTCACCAAGTCCAAAGCTACCATGCACCCTAAGAGACCAGCTACACAGGGCCCATCTCCAGGCCCCATGCCTAAGAAACAGATGCTTAAAATGGCTGAGGATTTAATTACTCTAATCAGAGGTTCTCAGCCACGTCCGGACAAAAGACCCAGAGTGGAGGAAGATTCCCCCTCCTCTGATCAGGGCTCCATTATTTCAGAGCACTCTGATTATCAGGAACAGTCTTACTCCCCTTTTGAAGACTCTGATGCAGAGGAATCTATCCCTTCTGTATCCCCCCCTGAGGATTACTCATTTGATGAAACTCTGCATACCTTAAGGGAACACTTCCACTGGGAAGGCCAGGATTATTCAGATTCCAAGAAAAGGCTCAGGGAATTTCTTTTGTTACCCCAGCACAGGCCTCTGGCTATACCTCCTGTCCTGGACATCCTAGATGATGTTTACTTGGAGGCCTGCCTTAACCCGGATTCTCTCCCTCCAGCTCCAGTTAAGCCTGACAGGTACTACAGGGTTCCTGACTCACACCAATTTCTATACAAAAGCCATGCGGCTGACCTAGAAACCATCTCACAGGGGCCCAAGGGAGTTAAGGCCTCCATTGCCAAAAACCCATTGCCTTCCGAGAGAGATTCCAGATCCTTAGAAAGGTGGGGAAAAAGGTATATACCTCGGCTACCTTATCCATGAGGGCCTTAAACTGTCAGTTTCATATGCTAAAATACCAACAGTTTCTGTTATCTCAATTGAAAAGTAAAATGTCACAACCTGAACAACCAGACATGAAGGAGTTGCAGGATTTGATGCATAGTGCAGAACAAGTGGGTAAACATGCCTTACAATGTGGTTTTGATGCTCTAGAGGCCTCATGTAGAGCTGCTGTTACAGGCTCAGTCATACGTAGGCATGCCTGGCTCAAGGAACAAGCCTTGCCTGATCATGTCAAAGCTAAATTACTAGACGCCCCTCTTCAAAAGGATGTACTATTTGGGGCAAATGCTGAGGAAGTATTACAGAAAATGGAGGAAAAGGCTAAATCAATGCAAACTGTGAAAGAATTTCTGCAGGTCCAACCCCCATGTTTTAGTAGAAATTGGCCTTTCAAAAACTGGTCCTTTCCTGTCACAGACAGACCCCAAAGAGGCAGATGCAGGTGCCCGAGGGGCAGAGGACAAACACAAGGTTCGTACAGAGGCAGACAATGGCAAGCTCCTACACAAAGAGGTGGTGAGGACAACTCGCAATCTTTCAGAAAGCAAAACCAATGACTTTCCCCTTTGCATGCCACCCAGGTCTCAAATGGCAGCTCCCTTAGGAGGAAAGCTGGCACTATTCTCAAAAAATTGGCATATTGTCACAAAGGACAAATGGATCCTGGACATTATAAACAGAGGCTACAAATTCCATTTTCATACCCTTCCAAAAATGAAAGGCATGCCAAACCTGCCACACAATCAAAGGGCAGAGGCACAAAAGCAAATTTCAGGTCTTATAAACATGAAAGCTATTCAAGAGGTACCTACACACGAACAAGGTCAAGGTTTTTATTCCAGGCTATTTCTGGTGCCAAGGAAGGGAAAAGATTGGAGACCGATTTTGGATCTTTCCATCCTAAACACATTCCTACTCGTACCAAAATTCAAGATGCTCACTCTACAGCAACTTCTTCACATGCTGGGCAAGGAATCTTGGCTGGTAACATTGGACCTCAAGGAGGCATACCTGCATGTCCCAATCAGACAAAATTGCAGAAGATATCTCAGATTTCTTGCAGGTTCAACCCATTATCAATTCTCTGCATTGCCCTTTGGTTTATCTACTGCACCCAGAGTATTCACGAAATGCCTGGCATCAGTAATTGCCTACTGCAGACTTCAAGGGATACAAATATACCCTTATCTGGATGACTGCCTGATCCAAGCAGACAGCAAGCACATTCTTCTGAAATATCTGGCTTATGTAATAATATTATTAAACTCTCTAGGATACACAGTCAACAAAGAGAAATCAAGACTAATACCCTCTCGGAAGATAATTTTCCTGGGTGTCAATTTGGACACAAACACCCAGATGGCCTACCTCACGCCAGAGAAGCAGGGGCAACTAATTCAATACTTCAGAACACTGGCAAATTGCACCAGGCTGACTGCAAGGAAAATCCTGCAGGTTCTGGGATTCATGGCATCTTGCATCTTACTAATCCCATGTGCAAAGCTGCATATGAGAAAACTACAATGGTACCTAAAAAACATATGGTCTCAACACAGTCACAGTTTGGAAACAATAATACCATTAATTCCATGTCTGCAAAAGGAATTTCTGTGGTGGGCTCAAGCATGCCAAACAAACACAGGCTTTCCATTCAGCAAGCCTCAAGCAAATCAAGTCATCACAACAGATGCCTCGGACTACGCCTGGGGGGCGCACATGACAGACTGGTGCATTCAGGGCAAATGGACCCAAAAAGAAAAGCACCTTCACATCAATCAAAAAGAAATGCTAGCAGTGATAAATGCTATTATAGCTTTCAAGGACCTTCTACAGCCAGGTCAGCTATTGATAAGAACAGACAACACCACAGTTATGTGGTACATAAACAAGCAGGGAGGAACACATTCTTATCCCCTATGCAGACTGGCCATGTCACTTTGGAACATGGCCATGGACTTACAAATGGAACTACAAGCACAGTACTTGCCAGGCAAGGAAAACACACTGGCAGACAACCTAAGCAGGAATATGACAGATCCACACGAATGGAAGTTGCATCCAAAAGTTTTTACAGAAATAATCCAAGTATGGGGAAGGCCAGACATAGATCTCTTTGCCTCTCACAAAAATCATCAATTGACAAAATTCTGCTCAAGGATCTTCCATCCAAAGGCCTGGAGAGTGGACGCTCTCTCTTTCAGTTGGACATCAATGACAGTTTATGCCTTCCCACCTCTTCCTCTGCTGCCCAAAGTCCTATTGAAGACCAGAGTAGACAGACCAAAGATGATCCTCATCGCTCCGGACTGGCCAAGGCAACACTGGTACCCACTCCTGAGGAGTCTGACGCATTCCTCACCATGGACCCTGCCTCTAATGCCTCTTCTTCTGACAAAGCACAGCTTCAAAACTCTTCACAGTCAGCTGAAAATGCTCAATCTAGCCGCATGGAAGATTCTTTAGCATCGCAGCAGGCCCTGCTCTCAAAGGAGGTGCAGGATGTCATTTTGGAGGCCAGAAGGCCATCAACTAGAAAAGCTTATTCTGCAAAATGGAAACATTTTTGTGTTTGGAATGAGAAAAAGGGCCAGTGCCCTGGAAAACTGAATTTACCTCAAATACTACAATATTTGGCTGAACTGCTAAGCAGTGGACTTTCGTTCTCCTCCATCAAAATCCATGCCTCAGCCATTTCTGCAGAATACAACACTGATCCACCTTTATTCTCTCACCCTCTATTAAGACAGTTCCTCAGAGGGGCTAAGAATTTAAGACCTCCAAGAAAACAACCAATACCTGCTTGGGATCTTAATTTCATTCTGGAAAAACTGACTTTGCCTCCTTTTGAGCCAGCTGCCTCATCAGATTTACAATATTTGCCCTGGAAAACAGCTTTCCTTCTGGCTATCACTTCAGCTCATAGAGTTTCAGAACTGCAGGCTCTTATGGCTGTCCAGCCTTTTATCATCTTCCATCAGGACAGAGTTTCATTACGTACCAACCCGTCCTTTATGCCTAAATTGGTATCCAGGGTAGCTTTAAATCAGGCCATACACTTACCTACTTTTTATCCTAATCCTCAAAACAAAGGGGAGAGATTACTGCATTCCTTGGACATCCACAGACAACTGCGTTATTATCTGGACAGAACAAAACCTTTCAGAAAATCAGAACAGCTTTTTGTGGCCTATGCGGTAGGAACTCAAGGAAAGTCAATATCCAAACAGACAATCTCAAAATGGATAGCCCACTGCATACGCTTTTGCTATTCCTTTCTTGGCAAAACTGTACCTACAGGCATTAGAATTCATTCTACCAGGGCCACAGCCACCTCTGCAGCCTTCCTCAGAGGAGTTCCTACCAAGGATATTTTAGAAGCAGCCACTTGGAGTTCTGTGCATACCTTCTCCAAGCACTACAACCTACCATTATACTCCAAATCTAGAGCAGGCTTTGCCACTGCAGTCTTGCAGGGCATTTTGGCTCCTCCTAGCTCCACCTAGTGCCTACCACCCCTTTCTTAGCTTTGGGATTCTACCCATCTGTTATGATTGCAGCTGTATGCACGATGAACATAGTACAGTTTTGTACCTACCATAAATGTAGATGTTCGAGTGCTAATACAGCTGCAGTCCAGATTTCCCTCCCTCCTTCCCCTCTAGGTGTCTTCTTTTATGGTGTATTTGCTTGCAACTACTGGTCTTTGATTATACTGCATTGCATTATTACATATTTTTATGTATTGCCTTCCTTCTGGGGGCACCTGACATCTGGGGCAAGAAAAACTGAAGAAAATGGCATTGGCTGGTTCTTTTATACCCCTGTCGCACTGACGTCAGGGAAGAAGCGACGACAAACAACGCCGGACCTAGACTTTGGAATTCGGCCGACCGAGGACCCACCTGATGGCCGGAGAACCCATCTGTTATGACTGCAGCTGTATTAGCACTCGAACATCTACATTTATGGTAGGTACAAAACTGTACTTTTCCATGCCTGTAGCATGCAATACATGTCAGACTGCAATTATACTCACACACCTGTGACACCGGTGTCCTGTTTAATGTATTGTTACAGACAAATGAGCAATCCGTAATTCTTGGTAATGCAAAGTTAAATTTGGCTTGTGTTGTTCAATGTGACATCCAGTGTTGGACGATAACCTTACTGTGTAGTGGCAGTATTTGTGGGTGTTGCGTGAATGTTGAAGCGGTATATAGATGTCTGGACTTGCTACGTTTTTTGCAGCTGCAGATTGCAACTATTTCTGTAATGATAATGAATAGTCTTTTAGTAAAGAATTGAGATGTGGTGCTTGACTCCAGCTGGTGGTTCTGGAAGGCTGATTACCTGCAAGTGTGTTATGAGAGTTGTGAGGTGAATGTGGCTTTGGCTGCAGCTGCAAGTACTGTTGTGGTGTGAATGGACCTCTGTGGAGCTGGCTACCTTGAAGTGGTACAGAGGCTTGTCACAATAGTGCAGCATTGGTTATGAACATTTGTACATTGTAACCAAAAGCCAGCTTGTGTGGATCCCTTTGAGTGGGTAACTTTAAAGTATTGGTCTGCATGGACTGGTGCATAATTAAAAGTTGAGTACTGATAATTTTGTGAAGTAGAATGCAGTTAACCTATTTATGACCAGGTATGAGTGACAACAGCTTGAGAAGACCGAACAGCACACTAGCGAGCTTTTCCACATCTTCATAATGGATGACTAATGCAAAAAGACTCTGATGCAGTGGACGAGGTTGGAAAGAATAACTACAATTTGGGCACCTGAAGGAGTAGGGTGTGGAGCCAACATTGGATGAAGATAAAGGGTACTATGTTTTTAGAACACTCTTCTTCGTGTAGTTGAGTCCAACTGTGTGGTTGCACAGTTTTTTACTCCCAGTGGTAAAAGGTATTATCCACACTGGACTTTTAGTTTATCGCCATGGTGTAAGCCGTTGGATGGATGCATACAATAAGTAGCAAATGTGCTACCAATTATAAGCAATTCAGAGGGGATTTACTACAAATGATTTGTTATGATTGTGTGGATGAAAAATATTTGGCTCTACATATTCGTGTATATCGGTGTGTAATGTCCTATGTGGAATGACAGTGGGATATTCAGCTTGAGATACAACTGATTGCGAAGGAGCTTGTGAAGTAATTTGGTCAGTATGCAGCCCAGTGACACCAACAAGTTGAAAACACAGCTGGCCACTGATATCAGTTAGCAGAAAGGTACTGGTGTTTATCCTTAAGAAGTAATGCTTTGGATTTTGAAGACTGAACAGTGGTTGTAGTTGCAGGTTCAGAGGTTAAATGGGATTATTCAAAATATTGTCCGTCATTTGTGGTGTAGTCTGGGAGAGTTTCTCTTGGTGATAAAATGTCAGCATGACCATTGCAAAGACAATGTGTGTGTTGATGTATTATACTAGTTACAAGATGTGAGGATTGTCAAACAATCCAATAAGTAGGTTGATTTATGTAGCTGTAACTGCAGTTGTGATTGTCTGCAGCAACAATTAACAAAAAAACAGTTAAACTAAAGAGAGTAACAGTATTATATAGGTATTTGTTGGCTGGCTGAAGGGTAGCTATGGGCTGCAAGCACATAGTCCCATGTTTTGTTGGAGCATGTTATGGTTGCTGAAAATGAATGGACACAACTGAGATGGTGTTTGTGAAGAGGCCTGTGACACTAGAGTTGCATAAAGTAACAGTTCCTGGAAGGTTTGTAGTGATGGAAGTACTACAGGATTAGAAGAAATACAGGTTGTTGAAACAAGGCGAAGGATGAATTGTGAACGGAAGTACTACATCTCTGTGGATAATGTCTTTCAATGTCAGGGCTTAGGTATTATAGTGGCAGTCAACTTTTTTAGAGTAAAAATTGACTGCTGTGTCTAATGCTGTAAGACTGTCTGGCCAAAGTCAGTCCATGCAGTGGTCTCTGTATGATAGATATTTATCTTAATGGCCTTTTACTAACCATTCTTGATAATAACTGACCTGGAAGCATCAAACAGCATCCTCGGTGGTGAATGGAATTTTAAAAAGGAAAGGGTAAAGGTACAACCGTATTTAACATACTTAGCAGATGTGTGGGGTATATTTATAAGGAGAAATGTACAGAGTAGGCATACCTAACTTATTCAACTGAATGGGAGGAAACAAAAATGTGTAGTGACACACTGAATGCTCACTGGTGAAAACTCCAGTGTAACAGTGTTTAAGAAATGATTGGGATTGTGGAGCTTTTATACACTTGTCTTCACAGAAAATGTGCTTTCTATGCACATGCAGTGCTTTACATAGAAGAAGGCAATAAAAGAAAGTCATATGGAACAAAGGATCATTTGTTGTTAAATAAAGTTATAGTGGAGAACTGTAAGAAAGGGAAGAATCTAAGTATGGCATGGATTGACTATAGCATTTGATAGTATCCCACATTCATGGATAAAAGAGTGCTTAAAAATGTATAAGGTACATCCTACACACTGACTGATTACATTACAGTAACCATGAAACAGTGGCAGACCACTTTGCAATTAAGCCATGATAAAGGACAGATTATTATCCCAGGGATAAAAATCCATATCCAAAGGGGGATATTCCAGGGTGACTCCCTGTCACCATTGCTATTTTGCCTTGCCATTAATCCATTATGCTGTTTACTTAACAGCTTAGGCCATGGCTATAATTTGGCTTCTAGAAAACAACAAAGTATAATGACTTCTCATTTTCTCTTTGTCGATGATTTAAAATTGTATAGCTCATCAGATGAGGAGTTGAAAGCACAGCTACAGGTTGTCAAAACTTTTTCAGATGATATTGGAATGTCATTTGGTCTTGAAAAACGTGCAAAAGCAACCTTTAAAAAAGGAAAATTGCAGCACCAGGAAAACATCATTTTGGGGCAAGAATGTGACATAAAAGAACTTGAGCAAGAGGGGGTATATAAATACTTGGGAATTGATGATGGATCAGCAATAAAACATGAACAAATGCAAATAAAGCTTAGTAAGGAGTACTTTAGAAGACTTAAATTAATCCTGAAAACAGCATTGACACCTAGGAACAAGATCCAAGCTATAAATCAATTTGCTCTTCCTGTCCTAACTTATAGTTTTGGAGTGTTGACTGGCCCCAAAAAGTGTTGGATAGATTGGATATTAAAACCAGAAGGATGCTTCATGCTCTCCAAATGGTTTATAAAAATCAGTGTATACCAAGATTATATATTCCCCGTTCTGAAGGAGGGATGGTCCTCCTTGAAATTGATTACATGTATAGATCTGCAATCGTGGGACTCCGCACATATCTACTGACCTCACAAGATCCAAATGTGGTGAAAGTTTTGAAACGTGAGGAGAACAGGGGAGGCTTGTTCTATAGAACTGCAGGACTGCATCCCCCCACCTATAAAAGAAAGAAAATAAAACAAATCACAAAGTCCCGGAACTCCTGTAGAAAGAAATAAAAAAGGAAAACAATTGTGAAGTCCCGGAACTACTCCGTGCATGTAAGCTTGGAGTTCCTGAACTCACAGAACTCTAGACTGCTGTGTCAGCAGTCCAGATAGGGAGAAGGCATCTCTGCCCTGAAGATGCCCAGAAGTCTGTGCGGTGATGGCCACATAGAACAGAAGAACTTCAGGCTGCATCATCTGCAGACTGGAGCCTACTCTTGCAGGTAAAGGAGGAGACTGGATCACTGAGAACAAGCTTGTGCGGGACGGGAACACTGAATGGGACTGAGAACACACTGAATTCAGCTTTTGTGTGTGTGTGTGTGTGTGTGTGTGTGTGTGTGTGTGTGTGTGTGTGTGTGTGTGTGTGTGTGTGTGTTGTGTTGTGTTGTGTTGTGTTGCGTTGCCCCATTATTGGCTTTGTTCAGGTGTTTTGTGCTAAGAGGTTGACAGCTAAGGTGAGAACTGAATTCACTAAATGGTAACCATTTAAGTTTCAGTCTTCCTCTCTTTCACAAAACAGCTAATTTGGCATAGTGGTATGTTCCTCTGACTGTTTTGCACAAGGTTCTGGGTTCAAGACTTGGCAGTAAAATGTATAGTGATAACACAGCATTTTATTCTAGCAACAACTTTACAACATTGTACAAGCAGTGTTTAAAATGTGTCCCTGGTTTTTGAGCTTTTGTCCCCCCCAATAAATTGTGACTTTTTCCAGATTTTTTGTGCTGCAAAGTTCAGAGATACAGCTGAGTGCTGAGTAGATTTTACAAGGAGCTGAGAGCTGCAGGGGAAGAAAAGTTTAGTGCTGCTTATGCTGAGTCTGCTTGCATTGTTAATAGCACAACAGGTTGTGTACTTGCTTTTGTGCAGAAGGCTGTGGGTTCTACTCCCACAGTAGGTAGATGCATTGCTAATACTGTACTGTGTTGTAAAGAGAGTAGATTCTGCAGTCCTTTTTGGTGAAGATATCTATTAACTATGAACCTGTTATCAATTTGCCATCCATTCCCTATTGCAATATTACTAGCTTATCATTTTTAATGCAACATAGGCAATTTATTCCTCAAGGGCAACAGGCACTTTATTTGTAGATGAAACAATGAAATATAAAGTTGTTTGCTAGCAGCAACCTCTTCATTAGTAACAGATTTCTTTAATGTGGAATTATTTAGATGAAGAAAACTCAAGTTGCAACAAACTAATATGTAGAAATGCAACAGGAACCAGCATACAAACAATCTACAGCAAACACTATTTATTTTAGCGCTTTCATCAGCCTTAAGTCTTTGACATCATCAGAAACCCTGTCATGATGATATCAAAGGCTTAAGGCCGATGAAAGCGCTAAAATAAATAGTGTTTGCTGTAGATTGTTTGTTTGCTGGTTCCTGCTGCATTTCTAATTATTTAGATGACTTTTACTTCTTCAGAGATTGTGCATATTTACTGATACTGGGGTACTGTAGAAGTTTGAGTAGACCTTTATGAAGGAAATGCTCTGAATTGGGCAGTTTTGTCATTATTGGTGCATGCATTTTGTTTTATTGTTTACTGGAAAAATGTTCAAAACAATAAATTTAAAACGCCCTCTAACAACTGCACTGTGTTGTACAAGGAATATAATTTAATGCAATCCGGAAGTTGTATCAAAGAGCATGTGAATGTTTCATGTGCAAGGGGCCTATGATTTGAAAACAGGCCAAAGTTAATCTTTATCTGCCACTGGCAAAATGTATTTTCTTTGAATGTGGGTTTCAATGTTGTTTCAATGAATCTGAATTTCAAGGTCAGAGAAGTTTTAATGTTAAGTCTATTTTCATTGTGAGACTGCATTGCTTTGTTTAGCAGATCTCTATTAGTGTTTGTGCTGTAAAATGCAAAATAAAACTTTCAAATGAAAGCCAAATCATCGCAGAAGTAAAGCAGTATGCACATTACAGTGTTTTTGGTAAATGTGGTGAAATAACCAAGGAATGGGACATTGAAATGGCTGCAGGGGGGAGGCTCCATTCGACCATGATTTTGTGAGGGGAGAAGGGCAGCAAACTCAAAGACAGCCCCGGCTGAACTATACCTCTCAACTGTCCAGATTTTTGCAGAATGAATAGATTTTTGCTTCTTATTTTTGGTTTGTTCCTCATAAAATTTGTGGTATTCTGGCAAATCATTTAGGAATGAAGTCACTACATAATGACAGACATTAAGTTTCAGACTTCATAACCTTCAGAAAAATGCATGCTAAAGCAAGACCTGTTATTCTGTCAACTGGGTTAAGTTTATACAACAGCAATTTTTAGTACTGTTTGTATGTTCCCCCAATATATTTGGCCTTGTCCAGATTTCCTGCATTAAGAGGTTGAGAGGTACATGCAAATAAATTGCTTTATAGAATTAGGAATATCCAAACTTTTCAACTGTCCCCAATTTTGGCTCAAAATGTTGCTCTCCCTCTAATAATCTCTCCACAAAATGGCAGTTTTGGAAGAAAACGTGGAGGGATTAAAATTATAAATAACTGTAAAGATTAGAGTTATAGATTACTTTTATTTCAGAAATGCATGTAGATTATCTTATTTTGTCAGCTGCTCAAGTTAACAGTACTAATATTAAAAAGGTGTCTCTTCTTTGACAGGTTCCCAGCTGTATTGTGTGGCAATTTTATATTTTTTGCATCACATTTTGGTCCGTTTTCATAAAATTGTGTTTTTCTGGTAAATTAGAGGCAAATCATTAAAGACTGAAGTTAGAAAATAATGGCAGACATTTGAGTTTCAGATTTCATACCCTTCAGAAAATTCATACTAATGCAAGACCTACTACTATTCTATTATCTTCCTACGTTTATAAGAGCAATATTTAAAAATTGTCCTTATTTTTGGGCCTGTGTCCCACTTCTATGTATGGCTTTGTCCAGATTTCTTGCTCTGAGGTTGAGAGGTATGTAAATCCAAGAAAACAGTCGAGTCCAAACAGACTGTGCAAACTTTTATTCCATAAAAATAGGTAAAATAGTGAAAAAAAACTGTTTTTATAGAATAAAAGTTTTCACAGTCTGTTTGGACTCGACTGTTTTCTTAGATTTACATTGTTTTTTTGGCAAACGAGTCCTTAAGGAGATGAAGAGAGGTTGATGTCAGCCAGAGACATTTCAAATTGTGACATACTTGTTGCATCCCACTCCCCCATGTAGTGACGCTGGATGTGTCCAAGCAAGGCAAGGAGCAGTTATGCAGTGTAAGTGTGCAGAGTATTCCCCCATCCAAGATAGACACAAGTACGACAGTGGCTTTTCATCTGTCCTTGATTTTGCAGAATGTTCTGGTTTTCTGTCATATTTTTATACTGTTGATTTATGCTTCTTATTATTCAGAAAATGCATGCTGTCGCAGTGCCCTGTTGCTCTGTGTTTAAGTAGCAATGCTTTAATGACCATCAGGTAAGCTTGTCAGAGATTGTAAGATGCAGGTAAGCTTTAATAAGCATACTGTTAAAGAATTGCCAACATTGAAAGCCTTTTTGTTGTTGCCATGCAGACAATATTTACATAACTAGATAAAGTATAAGCCTTAGGTATTGAAATGCATATGACAATATTTGTAATAAAGAACAGGATTACAGTATTTTCAGAAGCTCATTACATTTGTTGGAGACTTGCAGTCCTCTTTGCAGGCTTTACCCGTAAACTAAGTAGAATGCCAATCTATCATGTGTGGTCCATAACTTGGGCAATAATCCTTTAAGCAATTTATCTTGAGCTTGTTTCTTGTTTGCTGTTCATTTTTTTACTTTGAGCATGTCTTCCCCATGGAACAAGTAGATAGTTGTTGTCAAGCAGCAGGTCTTTTTTGGATAAGAAACATTTTTACAAGTGGGGGTATCACAGAGATTGCTACTTTCAGCATGTTACTTGGTAATTTTATAAAGCTGAATATAAATTATAATTAGAATTGCAGTGCAAGGAAAAGTGGTTTGAGTTGAGTGCTGCTTGTTTTTTTATACTTATTTTGACTGGGATTCCAGTAATGTATTTAAAAAGTAATTTATTTTTTCATGCCTCACAACCTTTGTGTTTCCATCTAGATATTAAGTAAGCTGTCATGTAGCCAATGCATTGAAATATTTTTTTTTCTACACTTCATTTTGTCTTGATTGGACTCTCATAATGATGGTTTGGCATCCAGGGCAGTGTATTTAATTAAAGTTCCAATTGTTGTGGTTTTGAGCATAGCTCCACCCCTTTCTAGTTGGTCACACCCCTTCCCATTGTCCCCACCCATTCAGCTGTCTCCTGCAGCCCCTCATTAATTTGAAGTCACCAGCCATCACTGGAGGAGAATAAATCTAAGATGACATCTCTGCTTAATTTAGCAAAAGCATATCGACGTCAAGCAAGAATGGAAATCAAACCAGAAGTGGGTAAAAATCAGGCAGCAACTGAATGTGCTAAAAAACAAAAGAAAGAATATAAAGTGAAGGACCAGGAGAGAAGACAAGAAATGTGGAAAAAACATAAATATAGTTGCAAGTATAGAAAATTTCTGGAAGAGCCTCATGTTGATCAAGAATGAACGCAGGGATGGTTAAGGAGAGGTGAATTTACATCAAGAAATGAAAGGTTAATATTGGCAGCCCAAGATAGTGGGCTACGTACACATTGGTTTACTAAGTCTATTGAACATGTGGGAGAAACAGATATATGTAGGTTTTGTGGAACCGAATTGGAAACAGTCACACACCTTATTGCTGGTTGTGACTCTCTTATGGCAGAGGAACTGTATACTGAAAGGCATAATAATGTGGTGAGATTGTTACACTGGAGATTGTGCAGACATTATGGTATCAAAGTGGCTGAAAAGCACTGGAAACATGAGCCACAGAGAATCATAGAAAATGATGAAGTTTACATCACATGGGATCACCCAATACCAACAGTCCAAAAGATAGATGCTAGAAAACCAGATATAGTGGTCCAAGAAAAGAAGACAAAAGTAGCATTGATCATTGAAATTGCCACGCCTAGTGACTACAGTGTCTTGCGTACAGAGAGACACAAAGTCATAAAATATCTCAATTTGCAGGCAGAAACGAGAGCCAGGTAGAAGAAAAATACCCAGACATTTCCAATAGTAGTAGGAGCAACTGGTCTTATAAAAAAGAATTTACAATCGTATTTAGATATGTTACCAATTCATGTAACACTGTACGAATTGCTGCAGGAGTCATTACTGGGCACATTGCAGGTGCTGCAAAGAGCACTTTTGGCTAACATCAAAGAGTGAAACAATACTAATTTCATGAACTTTAATCGTACTTTGACTTAGGAATGGGTCCATTCCCATCATGGTATTAGAAACCCAAAAGACTTGAAGAAATTAAAAAGAAAGAAATTGCTAAGAAAATTACAATACAGCAAAAAAGAGACAAGACCCCACATCTCTGTTATAACTTGCAGATAACAATCACTGGCAACCATACTGTATTTGGTAAATGGACACAGAATATGTATGTCCAATGTCCTGAGTTTGCTGTAATGCACTGTTTGGTAATCCTGCTGTGGACAATTTAACTTAAGTTAAAATGGAGTGCAGCCCTGAGCATTTTAGAAATCATGAAACTAACATGCATTTTAATACAGATTAATGCAAAAGTGTAATATCCTACAACTGTCCTCTTTTTACACCACAGCAGTCTACATGTTTGGTACCTTCAGTCAACAGGAAGGCCTGCGAATGAGAGATCAAAACACTTGCAAAACAGTGCCTCCTGAAGTACTGTTGAGCATGGATGGCAATTTCATGATATGCAGTGGTGCAGCTAAAACAATGTCCCACTGTTAGAATAAAACTGAAAGAAGTTAGCAGGTCATTACTCAAGACTCCTGCTGTGAAATGTCAATCACAGCAGTAAGCAGCTCAAATTACCTGCAGCTCTCTGACAGCTAGGGAGGTGGTGTGAAGGGGGAGGGGAGATGAATAGAAGAACTACAAGCCAAGGATAACAAAATACTTAAAATTAGCAAGTCTAAAAAGAAGCAGCAGTAAAAAACACTTTGAAAGTCTGTTCTTTGGCATTTCAGCTGCTTGTGGTATAATTAGCCACTAAAAAGCAACAATTGTTTTGTTAAAAGTTTGTGATTTAAGCAAAAAAGTGGATGCATGCTAAGTAAATACTATGACAGCACCTGGGGAACAGGGATGCCTGCGTGATGTCATGGTTTTGAGATAAGCATTGCATTGTGGGATAGCAGGAAGCTGAGTAATACTTTGAAATCACTTCAAGATGCTAGACCCCATGTGGTAAGAGTATAAAATTATGTATACAAATTAAAAAAAACTGTAAATGGTCCCAGAGTGCTATTAAAATATAGGAAATATCAAAACATGATGAAATACACATTTTTTTCAGTCTGTGGGTGCGGTTCTCCTTTAACTGACAATGACTGAATAGACTATAAGTCATGTATAATATTTGCAATGTTTCAATGGTGTGTGTGGTGCATAATGTTTGCAACTAAAGTGGTGTCTATGTTTATTTTTCATTTATATAAATGTAGGATTGCCTATGTCATACTCAATAATTTAATAAAGATGTTTTTTGAAAAAAAAGACTAACAGTTAATGTTTTCTAAAAGCATGCAAGTTGTTTTTCACATATGGGAAGGGTATAAAGCTATACTAATTGATATATGTGTATGTTATTTTTTTAAGTAGAAGCACAGGTAATATGCTTGGATAACCTACATTTTATGTTAATTAAGGACTATGTTTGCAACTGTCTATTTTGGACATTTGCTCTTATTAAGATGGTTAAACTTCATTATTTGAAGATGTACATAGTTTTGTGTTTGTACATTAAGTTATCTGTTTTTTAGGGGTGCTCTGGCGTATGCTTGATTATTTTATTTGAGAGTTTTCATTAAAACAAAAAATCTTGTAAATGTGACATAGGTTCCAAAGTTGATGAAAACAAAAACCTGTATAAAGGATTAACCTGTGAAACAGTGGGTGCATGTATCGCAAAATCTGGAAATAGAGTTTTAAAAAAGTCATTATATAATAGGTAGGAATAATGCATTCTTATCATAATAGCAATACTTTCCATATTATCCTGGAATATGAATGATCTCAAAGGTATAGACAAAGATGAAAGAATATTTAATTATATTAAGAAATGTAGAGTGCAAATAGCAATGCTACAAGAGACACACTTGGAAAGAAATGAATATGTGAATTTGGCAAATAAAGGATTTCAGGATGGATATTTAGCAGTAATATTAGGGACTACAAGATAAATTACTAGAGGAGCTCCAATAGTGATGGAAGAGGGAAAAATGTAATGTCAGATTTGTGTTAGTAACGGTCTAGTATGAGGATTAAGCTGGTATTTATTTATTTATTTATTTATTTTACATTTGTTAACCGGGCTAGTCTAACTGGATATATTTCCATTTTCAGCAGAGGCCCGGGGAGAAAAGCTCCACATAAACGTAAAACAATTACATAGGATGCAAAAAGAGCAACATAACAATAAGGAGCGAATAAACAGTATATGGAATTATATTATAGGATTAAAAATTGCACACAAAGTGCACACCTGCACAAAAAAATACATATTGTATTCATATTCCACCTAAAACTGCTATTATGGAGCTGAAACAAATCTTTGAAACAAATAATCAGCTTTCAGCAGGGAATATTATTTATAGTTGGGGAATGAGATTTGATTTACAATAATGAGTATGTATCTGATTGCCTAGAAGAGAACATATAATAAAAGAGGGCAGATTTCTGAAGAAATTTATGAAAATACTTGGTTTGGAAGACATGAATTCAGTAGTAGAAATTCTGAGAGAATTTACATATTATTCCTCAAGGTACAATAACTGGGTAGACTACACAGAAATTATATTTCACAAGAATATGTGCATTTAATTGAGAACTTTGACACACATCCAATAACTGTTTCAGATGTACAAGTAATCACTAAGATAAAAATGCGGGGTAATGAAGTAAAGATGAGACACTGGTGATTCTCCACCTACCTGTTAAAAAGAGAGGAATTTGAGGAATGGATAGTAGAAATTTTGTGAGTTATTAGGGAAGCAAGGAAGTACTCTGAGAGGTAACTAATTAAAATGGAGTTTAAAAAGTGTTAGAAACAAAAGAAAATGAAATATCATTAAGAAATAAAAATACTTAGAGAGGCTGACAAAGGTCAAAGCATTAGACAGTAAGGGGACCAAGTTTCTCGTACAGAAATAGTAAACATTTGAAAGAACACTTATACTATAAGGATCTGCAAGTTGTAAAAAATAAGTATAGTAATAAAATAGGGACTTTCCCATGTTTTAACTGTCTATGCTGTCCTGATATTCTTACGGATCCAGAATTTCTGCATCCTCTAACTGGAAAGGTATATAATTTTAATGTATTTGCTACATGCAACACTTGTAATATAGTTTACAGTGCTACCTGCATGAAATGTATAGCTTTTTATAGAGGGAAAACCACACATAAACTTGAGTGTCTTGTTAAACATAAGTCGGATGTTGGAAGAAGAGTAAGCACTAATACTCTTGCAAAACACATTGGTGAAATGGGTGATGAACACATTTTTAAGTTTAGGGTGATAAATGTTGTCCCTAAAAACAGAAGAGGGGGTGACAATAATATGCTTGAAATGAATGAGTACAAGTGGATAGTAATGCTTCAAGTAGATGCTAAACCTGGAATCAATGCAGCCTAAAACCTGTTCTGAAAAAGAAGCAGATGATTTTACAGAAATGAACTTGTTTATGTATGTTTAAATATATTTTAGGTATGTTCTATGTGGATGTTTTTATACCTACTAACTGTTTGGGGAGTTGTATTTTTTACCCATTGTTTAAAATTTAGATTTCTGCCTGTGTCGTGATGCAATTAAGCTTCATTATAAAAGGTAAAGGAAGTGTTTTGTTCTGTTTGTTAACACTGAGGAAGGATGCATGTCTGAAAACTTTGTGTTTTATTGAAGAAGTTTTGTTGTATTGAAGCTAGTATCAAGTGTTTCCTTGCACTGGAATTTTTCTGTGTACAATAAGGGGAATCTCACAGAACAAGAAGAGGTGCAACTGTAGAGTGCTAAAGAGAAAATAAGGGAGTACCTAGATGATATGCATAAGTTTAGAAAGACTGATGTTAAGCAACTGCTTTTTATAACAACTCCAGAGCACAAAAATGTCAAGGACTTAGGCAACAGAAAATAGAAAGGGTTTTTGCCAAACTTAGGGAGCCTATAACAAGAAAAATAAACAGAGATCATGTAGAGGTCTTAGAGATATTTCAGAAATATTATGAATATTTGTGTAAAGCAAATAAGTGGAAAATCAAGAAAAAGGTCAAATGGCAATGTTTATGGAAGACTTAAATATTACAAGGTTAGCAGTAGATGAGTTTCAACCATTAACAGCTAAGATAGGATGAGTAGAAATAAAAATAGTGATGTATAACCAATATGTAAGAAAGTCTTTGAGAATACATGGTATTCATGTGGAAGTTTGGAAGCTAGGAGGGAAGAAAGTAATAAAGATCAGAAAGGATTTGTTTAACAGTATTTTAAAAGGAGGGGCGGCACCAACATCCTGGAAAAAAGCTGTGCTTGCTCTAATACATAAAGCCTATGGATATGGATAACAAGATACAAGCAGTAAAAATATTTTTATTCCCTTTAGTTGTATACACAGGTCAGGCATGTTTTTATCAACCAGAGGGGAAGTTGTGAGTAGTAATTAATAAAGAGTTGAAGAATTTTATCTGGGAGGGGAAGTGGGCAAGAGGTGAGTTGGATAAGTTAATCCTTCCAATAGACCCAGGAGGTTTAGGACTACCTGATTTGAATGGAAATTTTAGAGTTTGACTGTTAAGGCTGTTAAAAATAACACACACAGAAAGTTGTAATCCAAAGTGGAAAGGGGTGAGGATGATGAAGTGGGGGGAGGGGGGATTCAAGAAATAAGGAAAGAGCGGGATTTTGGATGCAGATTCTTAAAGAGAATGACAACAGTCATACAGAATACTATATTCATAAAGTAGCAGAAAGCATATGAAGATTTAAGCCAAAATGGGAATGAAGAAAGGAGGTTCTGCTAATAGGTATGACTGCAATTAGGGATATGGAGAATAGGTAACAGGAGCTAGAATTTACTGGAAGAAGGTAGCAAAGGAACCAAGGTGTTGGGAGCAAATAATCTGAGAGGGAAAGGTCATAAAATGGAAAGAGGCCAAGAAGACATTTGGATTGCAGGCTAGAGATTGTCTTCCCTCTCATGGATTGATATCATAGAATAAGCAAACTGAAAGAGATAGGGGAATCCTAAATGAAAGGCCTGCATTGGTTGAGTTTTTAGTTGACCCTAGAACAGAAGTTGCTGTTAAAAAAGGGGGTAATTAGTAGGGCATACACAATATTGCACAATAACTATAGGAATCAATAAGAAGAGGTCAGAAAAGATTGGGAAAAGATTAGATAAGCAATTCACAAAGAAACAATGGGAGGATAGAGGATATATGCATGGCTCCCAAACATGCAACAAAAGCTAGAATATTTAGTTTTTTGTCTCAAAGTTTTTGCATAACTGTTTTTATACCACAAGCAGATTCCAAAGAATTTTCCACAGGTAAATGGGAAATATTGGAGGTGTAATAGGGATGAAAGAGGTAACTAGGAACATATGTTCCAAGACTGTAATGAGCTGGCAGACTATAAAATACTCTGTCAAAAGTACTAGGCAAACAAATAGTGTAACAAAGGAAATTATTTTTTGAGCTGGGATACAGGATTTGACTTGCCAAGTCATAGTAAAGCCTTGTTAAGTTTAATTCTGGTGGCTGCCAAAAAAGCACTTACTAGAAAATGGAAATGGAAGTATAAACCAACCATTCTGGAAGTAGTGAATGTTGCAACAGAAAAAGAACAGAAAGTGGGATCTTTAGAAAAGGGTAGAAGCAACTAGAAAAAAAATGGACATTTTTTCCATTTTCTAAACTCTGGAATAGTATCCCCACAAAAATAAAACTCTCCGACAATCTCAATAGTTTTAAACCACTGCTTAAATAACATCTTACCCAGTCCAGGTCCTGCACATGCTCATCACAAAGTTAAGACTTTTGTGTTTTCCATACAATACTCTGCAAATATTCCCCTTGAACAGAATACTCAACCTCTCCCTGAAATGACAAAACGATTTTTATACATAACTGATACCTGTACAAGCCACTAAGTTGCACGTGGGCTTTCTCTTTAGTAACTTTAACCTCTGTAAAATCTTAGAATGCATACATGTACTGTTTGTGTATAAATATAAATGGAAATAAAACTACTCTGTGTTTAACTGAAACTTAGTATAATGCAATGGAAGCAAATGGGTCTATATTACGTGATTGAAACCTTGAATTATCGAACACCTAAAGGTCGTTCACGAAATATCGAACTCTTAACATAGAAAATGGCCGTTTCCACTTAGGGAAACAATGACATTACCCAAATAAAAAAAAAGGTTTTAAACAGAAATGAAGTGGGGGGCTTCAACCCCCAATCTGGGGGGGCTGTGCCCCCCCCTAACTAAATATACCAACTCCGAGATCGCTCTACAGCGGAGAAAGAACAAAATCCACATAACGGACAAATGACTAGTTTCCCTGTGGGG
>NC_056743.1:933127006-933217006 GCF_019279795.1 Protopterus annectens | reverse complement strand
ATATCATCAACAGATGCATTTCTAAGATAGGCTAAAGAAGTAGAAATAGCCCTTGTGGAATGTACTTTTGGTGTACATGGCAAAGTTTTATTGTATTTAGCTTAACAAAAAGCTGAAGAATTCAGGTAGCCCCTTAGATGGAGTGACTTTAAACACTTTTTAGCGAATTCTCATACGAACTAAACAAAGACAGAGAGAAAGAACTAAAAAAAATCTTTCTTTCTACTTTTAAAATCTTTAGCAAACCACTTGCTACAAATTATACCACACACATGGTTCTGACTGCAAAAGCAATATTGGCATTAATTTCTGTACTAGCATTCAGAAATGCCAATAAGGAAATGAATACCAGTACTGTACCACTGATCAGTCAACATCTTCCAATTGTGGCTCCTAACACCTTGCATCCAGGACAGCTGTCCCCTTCAAGCCACCCTAACTACACTTATGGAATGGTTTCCCTGAATAGGGGGTTTTGGAAAAAGAGCACATCTTAAAATGGCATGCAGAGTTAAAGAAAAGCTGAAGAAGAAAGTTTAAACCCTGATGAAAGTTAGATATCACTGCCAAATGAACCTTTAAAGTTAAATAGCTTGATTTGCTATCAAACACATCTCCAAGAAACTGGAGAACTGCAGATACTGGTGCTAAGTAGGGGTCAATCCCTTGTTTGGATGCTCGTAAAGAGAGCTTTGTCTACTTGCCTTTTGTCTCGTCGGGAGTTTTTGGTCTGCAGTTTGGATGGATATTATTGGTCCTTTATTAATGGAACTAGAAAAAACATGAGATCATTACTGATGGTCCAGGTAAGACTTCCCAGAGAGGTAAGAAAGTAGACCTCCCAAAAGTCTAAGGAGAAGGGGCTTCTCTATCAGGAAAGGCTACAGAAGAGAAACCTACTTGTTGAGGCTAGAATGAAGCTATGGGAATGACTCTGTCTCTGTTTGGCTTTTTACAGAAATGTCATAATTAGTGGGAATGGAACAAAGGTATCTAGTTCTGGAGACACTGATGGACTACAGCATCCCTGAAAGTCTGTCATGTTGAGGGTTTAGGGTAAAGAAGCTGCTGTATTTGATGCTATCAGGGATGTAGACAGTTCTCTGCAAAGCTCTCCCCACTGGTGAAAAATCATGGTCACTCTCATCATGGGGCATCAATAAGTAATGGCTGAACTTACCTCCAAGAAAGTTGGCCTGTTCTGGGATATATGTTGCTACTAGAAAGCCATGAGAAGACATGGCCTATTCTCATAATCAAATGGCCTCCTTAGAGTGCACAATGATCTGTATGACTTACTTATGTGTGGACTTATTGACTACAGTTTGAATAACTATCTGCTGGTTGATGAATCTGTGACTCCAGTCATAAATGGTCTGCCAAAAATTCACAAGGACCTTTTAAGACCTCCCATGCACCCCATAGTTTCTGGGCATGGCTGGCTAACTGAGCCCATTTCTTTGTATGTTGAGAGCAAACTAAAACCTCTACTAACTCAAGCACCAGCGGTCTTAAAAGATACTGAGTATTTTCTTAGTACGTTATATAACAGTATGGTAGGACTTGATGTATCTGATTGTTATCTTCTTACTTTAGATGTTCAAACATTGTTTGCAGTTATACCTAATGTGGAAGGTGTTGATTTTTTCAGATTGTTTTTGATACATCATAGTAATTACTCTCAGAGTAATATTACTGTTATTTGCTCTCTCTTGGAACTAATACTTTAGTATAATGTGTTTATTTTTGCAGGGTGAACATTACCTACAGAAACTTGGTGTAGCAATGGAGACATCCTTTGCCAATAGCTATGCTAATTTGGTTTTGGCACAGTGGGAAGAGGATTCATTTTTTACTGATAATATGTATGCTCCATATATTAAATACTATGGTAGATTTGTTGATGATTTGTTTATAGTATGGAATGGTCCCCAGGGAGCCCTATGTGATTTTGTATGCTATCTGGAGAGCCGTACTAGCTTCTTGAAATTCACCTTGAATTATTCTTTGGAAAGGATTGATTTTTTAGATGTAACGATTAGGAAAAATGATGCTGGAGGTCTTAATACAATGCTATTCAGGAAACCTTGTTGGAAGAATGGGCTGCTACATCATAGTAGCATGCATCCTGGACATATTTCTGCCAATATAGTGAAGGGTCAGTCTATGTGTGTCTCTAGGTTACATAATGATGATGAAATGTTTGAAACAGCACTTTGTAACCTTTTTAGTTACTTTGCTAATAGAGGGTACACCTCCAATGACATGCATGAGTATGCAGAAGTTGTTAGCAATGAAAGTAAGGGTAGAGCAGCCCACCATTATTCATATCAAAGGAGGAAACCCAGTATGCCTGCTAGAGTGGCTACTATCCCTGTCCCAAAATGTATTTTTAAATACTCTGACAATGTTAGTTTAGTTTGTGATGTTATAAGTAGGAATTGGCACATTCTTCTATCCGATGACAAAGTGAAAGCTATAGTGAGATCCAAACCTAATTCTATTTTCACAAATAATCTGTCCTTAAAATGACTTCTGTGTTATGGGAGTCAGAAATGTGGACATAGCCCCACTTCTGATAGACTAGGAACCTTTCCATGTCAGAATTGTAAGGCTTGTAATTTTACCAGTGAGCAGAAATATTTTGTTCTTCCTGTAACTGGACATAAATTTGAACTTTGATTTTATGCAGGTTGTAAAAGTTCAACTGTGATCCACTTAGCTTTGTGTCAAGACTGCTCTCATTTTTATGTTGTGAAAACCAGTAGGCAATTAATAGAGGGTATTTTGGAACATCAATGTGATATATGTAGAAAATCTGATTCCAGTGCTTTAGCTGAACATGCTGCTAATTTTGCAGGTCATGATAATTTTCTTTTTTGGTTTTGCAAATTATCCATGATAATGTTAGAGGCGGTGATTTTAATAACAGGCTAGAGAAAGCTGAAATTAAATGTATTATTACTTTATAAGCAAGCAGAGCACATGGTCTTAACATCACTGTCCCTGTAAAACCTATTCTTAAGGAACATCAATTATCACATAGCTAATTGTGTTTTGTACTTACCAATGGCAGTGTAGAATGTTTTAATGGCTTTTTATATAAGGAACATTTTCAATGTGTTTTCATGGTCTGATGAAGAGGTAGTTCCACGAAAGCGCCTACCAGTAATAAAGAATTATACTTGAGCCTGTTTTTGGTGTGGTCCAGCTATCTGGAATTGGCTTCACTAACCAACTAGCTGTTAATACTCAAAAAAGCTACTGGCATGCTATTTCCAAAAGTTGCAAAATACTGACATCATCACCATTATAGATCTACTGAGAAATCACTTACCTTGAAAAAAAAGCACAAAAGATATCTTGGCCTCACCGTTGATTAATAACAGATTATGTTTATGAAGCTGGAAATTGATGGTGTAATGATGAATGTTGTTAGTGCATATGCTCCACAAGTTGGGTGTGCGATGGATGAGAAGGAAAATTTTTGGAGTGAGTTAGATGAAGTGGTGATGACTGTACCCAAGGGTGAGAGACTGGTGATTGGAGCAGATTTCAATGGGCATGTTGGTGAAGGGAACAGAGGTGATGAGGAAGTGATGGGTATGTATGGTGTTAAGCAAAGGAATGCAGAATGTCAGATGGTAGTGGACTTTGTGAAAAGGATGGACATGGCTGTGATGAATACGTATTTTAACAAGAGGGAGGAGCATAGGGTGACATACAAGAGTGGAGGAAGATGCACATAGGTGGATTATATCTTATGTAGAAGGGCCAATCTGAAGGAGATTGGAGACTGCAAAGTGATGGCAGGGGAAAGTGTAGTTAGGCAGCATAGGATGGTGGTTTGCAGGATGACATTGGTGATCAAGAAGAGGAGGATGAGTGTGAGGGCAGCACCAAGGATCAAATGGTGGAAATTGAAAAAGGGTAATTGTGAGGTGATGTTCAGGGAAGAGTTAAGACAGACACTGGGTGGCAGTGAAAAGTTACCGAATAGCTGGGTAACTACAGCAGAGCTAGTAAGAGAGATGGCTAGAAAGGTGCTTGGTGTGACATCTGGAAAGAGGAAGAAGGACAAGGAGACCTGGTGGTGGAATGAAGAAGTACAGGAGGATACAGAGAAAGAGGTTGGCAAAGAAGAAGTGGAATTGTCAAAGAGATGAAGAACGTAGACAAGAGTATAAGGAGATGAGGTGCATGGCAAAGAGAGAGGTGGTGAAGGCTAAGGATAAGGCGTATGAAGAGTTGTATAAAAGGTTGGACACTAAGGAGGGAGAAAAGGACCTGTACCGATTGGCTAGACAGGGGGACCGAGCTAGGAAAGATGTGCAGCAGGTAAAGGTGATAAAGGATAATGAGGGAAACATACTCACAAGCGAGGAGAATGTGTTGAGGAGATGGAAAAAGTACTTTGAGGGGTTGATGAATGAAGAGAATGAGAGGGAGAGAAGGTTGGATGATGTGCGGATAGTGAATCATGAAGTGCAGTGGATTAGCAAGGTGGAAGTAAAGATAGCTATGAAGAGGATGAAGAAAGGAAAGGCTGTTGGTCCCAATGACATACCTGTGGAAGCATGGAGGTGTTTAGGTAAAATGGCAGTGGAGTTTTTAACTAGATTGTTTAATGAAATCTTGGAAAGTGAGTGGATGCCTGAGGAATGGAGAAAAAGTGTTTTGGTACCAATTTTTAAGAATAAGGGTGATGTGCAGAGCTGTTGTAACTACAGAGGGATTAAACTGATCAGTCACAGCATGAAGTTATGGGAAAGAGTAGTGGAAGCTAGGTTAAGAAGGGAGGTGATGATTAGTGATCAGCAGTATGGTTTCATTGCCAGGAAAGAGCACTACAGATGTGATGTTTGCTCTGGGAGTGTTGATGGAGAAGTACAGAGAAGGTCAGAAGGAGTTGTATTGTGTCTTTGTGGATTTAGAGAAAGCATATGACAGGGTGCCTAGAGAGGAGTTGTGGTATTGTATGAGGAAGTCAGGAGTGTCAGAGAAGTATGTAAGAGTGGTACAAGATATGTATGAGGGTAGTGTGACAGCAGTGAGGTCTGCGGTGGGATTGACAGATGCATTTAAGGTGGAGGTGGGATTACCTCAAGGATCAGCTCTGAGCCCTTTCTTATTTGCAGTGGTGATGGACAGGTTGACAGACGAGATCAGACAGGAGTCCCTGTGGACTATGATGTTTGCAGATGACATTGTGATCTGTAGTGAGAGTAGGGAACAGGTGGTGGAGACCCTGGAGAGATGGAGATATGCTCTGGAGAAAAGAGGAATGAAGGTCAGCAGGACTAAGACAGAATATATGTGTGTGAATGAGAGGGAGGATAGAGGAATGGTGATGATGCAGGGAGTAGAGGTGGCGAAGGTGAATGAGTTTAAGTATTTGGGATCAACAATTCAGAGTAATGGTGAGTGTGGAAGAGAGGTGAAGAAGAGAGTAGAGGCAGAATGGAGTGGGTGGAGAAGAGTGTCAGGAGTGATTTGTGACAGACGAGTACCAGTAATAGTGAAAGGGAAGGTCTACAAGAGGGTAGTGAGACCAGCTATGTTATATGGGTTGGAGACAGTGGCATTGACAAAAAGGCAGGAGTCAGAGCTTGACGTGGCAGAGTTGAAGATGTTAAGATTTGCACTGGGTGTGACGAGGATGGACAGGATTAGGAATAAGTATATTAGAGGGTCAGCCCAGGTTGGAAGGTTTGGAGACAAAGCCAGAGAGGCAAGATTACATTGGTTTGGACATGTGCTGAGGAGGGATGCAGAGTATATTGGGAAAAAGATGCTAAGGATGAAGCTGCCAGGTAACAGGAAAAGAGGAAGGCCTAAGGTAAGGTTTATGGATGTGGTGAGAGAGGACATGCAGGTGGTTGGTGTGACAGAGCAAGATGCAGAGGACAGGAAGAAATGGAAACAGTTGATCTGCTGTGGCGACCCCTAACGGGAGCAGCCGAAAGAAGAAGAAGATGGAAGCAAAGCAGTCACTATGTAAAACTAATTGGAGTGATACATTCAGTGGAAAAACTACAGAAGGAATGTGGAAAGTTTTAAATAAGAAGTTTGAATGCAAAAAAATCAAAGCAATGTTTCAATTCAGGATCTAGGCACACAATGTCAGGAGGATATCTTTTCGTAAGAACAAGATAGTTGATTAAAGTAAGAGGCAAAAAATATAAGAAATGAAAAAGAGGTCAAACTACAACTTTGAAAACTGAAACAAGCTGAACAAACTATAATGTGAGACAAGATCAAGAAATTTTATGTAAAGGTATTGGTATTGAGTATAATAGGAAACAATTTTATCGATGCATAAGATGTGGAAGGAGTAAAGACATCTAAATTGATAAAGTGTGTGTAGATTATAACATTTATTTTCAGACACAATAGATTACAAAATTTTATTAAAAACAGTTTGGCTCCACAGAAGGGGTGATAAGTTGTCCTAGTGGCATCCGAGTAAGCACAGATACTAAAATAAAATTAGATTATACAGAAAAAGAGCTGTGGAAGCTGGATCCAAACAAAGCCTAAGCAGATGGGATTTGTAATAATGACATGAGAATACTTCAGTAAGAACTTACAGTACCATTATATCTATTATTTACTAGGTCATATAAATATAGGGAGATGCCTCAAAATTGGAGACATGCACTTATTAAACCTTTTTTAAGAGAAAGGGGAGTAGGACAGACCCTTAAGTCTACTTTCTTGTTGTGGAAAATAATGGAGAAGGTAATACTGGATAAGTCGTTGTCAGAACTGGAAAGGTTGGGACTTGAGACTATATATCAGCATGCATATGTTGAAAATAGATCTATTACCACCTGTAACATGATGTTCTACAATGGTATAATAATGTCTATGAATGAAAATTTGTGCTGTGATGTAATTAATATAGATTTAACTTCAGCATTTGATAGGATCATACACAAAACACTGATCAATAAATCAGAACAACTAGGTATTGATGTACTCTTGATAAGATGGATAGCTGCACAGCTTACAAATAAGACATGTCTAGTATCATACAGCAATTGGACAGGGAAATTCTTGGTTACAGTCAGGGTGTTTCACAGGGCTCTGTCCTAGGCCCTTACTTGCAAACGAACGTGAGTAAATTGACCATCTGGGCACAGGAGAATAATATGCTGATAAATACATCAAAAACTAAGCATATGAGATTTGGGAGACATAAAGTGAAAGGTAAATATTTAATATAGCACACAGTGATTACAACTGTAGATTAATTTAAAGGACCTGGGTGTATGGGTGGATCCAGCTTTGAGTTGATCTGATCATATCAATCAATTGGTTAATGATATTTAAAAGAACTGTAGGTTGTATAAAAAGATTTATAAAGTCTTGCAAATCAGAAATGATGAATTCATTGTTTGTTAGTTGCATTAGAGCCAAACATGAGTATGGAATAACAATATGGAAATCTTTTAAGTAATCAAGCATGAGAAAACTGAAAAAAGTACAAATTGAAATATACCAAGGACATCCATGGATGTGAAAATTAAGTTTTTATGAAAGACTAAAATACCTGAACTTGTACAGTGTCTCATATAGATATTTAAGAGGAGACCTTATTCAGGTACATAGGACATTTAGAGACAACTACCTCTGGGAATGTTTAGGTTCATAGGTTCAAAGGTGTTTACTAGGCTAATGACCACAAGGGCCTTTTTAAACCTAGCCATGCTTCCCAAATCTCTGACAAGTTCTGCTACCCTTGATAAGTGTAAGCATGGGCCTGGGAGATGAACCATTTCCAGGTTACCTCTGTCCATTAGAGACATAGGTGCCAAACCAGGGATGAATTTCCGGTTTCCCATCCAATTGTTCAAGTTGCACTTGAACTGGGTTATAGATGGGGAGCCTGTCCCATAGATTGGGTAGTCTCTGGTATACATACCTATCTCTCCAGCAGGTCCTGTTTATATCACAGGCAAGGTTTAAGTCTTTAGAACAGGTAATTCTTGTGCTATTTGTTTTGTGGATATGCAGGAGGTCCATCAGAGTGGGGTCTGACAATGCCCTGTATGCCAGGCATAGATCTCCCCTCAAAAGCCTGTAGGAGACAGAATACAGGGATAGGACCTTGAGGCAGTCAGCATAGGACATATTACTTATGCCCTGTATTCTTTTAGTGAGGAACCTCTGTGGATGTTCCAGTTGTATATGCCTGGTTAGGTACATACCAAAAGGGGCATTGTACTCAATGATAGGTCTGATGAATGCCGAATACAGTGGAACAATGACTTCCTTGAATTTAAATGCCATACCTTTGTTTATAAGTTGCGCAACATACAATGATTTCCTCACCACTGCAGACACATGATGATCAAAGGCTAGATTACTATCTATGTGTGTCCCTAAGTCTCTGACTACTGGGTCAACTCTAATGGGTGTGTTGTAAATATGATAGTTACCAGGGATGGATGACTTTCCAAAGGATAATATTATGCATTTCTTGGCATTTAGTTTTAGTCCATGGCTCTGACGCCAGTTGTTTTCCTGTGTCAGCTCCTCCTGGAGAACATTTGTGTCAATGTGAGATTCAGTGACAGCTCCTAATTTGAAATCATCTGCAAATTTAGTCAGCCAGAGACCATTGACATTGGCCTTGACCTCTGAGATGTAAATGCCAAAAAGGAGCAGTTCAAGGACTGATCCCAGAGGGATTCCACTTGTGACTGGCCTCTTTGTAGAGGTGGACTGCACAATTCTAACTTCCTGGATCCTGTCTGTGAGCCAGTTGGCTATCCACTGAGTTTGGGGTTATCAAAAATGAGTAGAGAATCATCAGACAACCTGTGTAGAAGAATCTGTCGGAATGAGAAGTGTATTCGTTGGTTCCCTGAAAGAGAAGCTGATGCATGGAATAGACTACCAAATTACATTAAGCCAATCACTAGTTTAGATATTTTTAAGAACAACCTGGACACTTACTATGGGAACAGCTGTTTTGATATATTGGCAGGCTAGAAGGACATTAATGCCCCTGCTTAAAATATTTGTATGTATTTGATCAGGACCTCTCATTTAGCATTCCATGCCAAACTAGTGCTTGCCTACCAACCAAAGAAAAATGTAGGTAAACTTCTATATAAATGCTCTGTAGCCCAAGCCTGGAAGAATCTGTCCCTGCACATCCGTTCCATCACCCACCCACCACACTTTAAAAAAGAACTGAAACTTCATCTACTTAATACCAATATTTGTCCCTGTCATGACCCAACTTAACCCACCTTACCCCTGTATATGTATATAATATACTCTACCTCCAATTCTCCTAGTAACTTACAAGGTGTCTACCTACTATACAAAATCAACAATACTGAAAGAATTAAAATCTTACATAAATCTATATTTATCTTGTAAATAATCCTATGTGTATATTACTATGTGCACGCTTCCTACAATGTGCATGCTTTCGACTTTGTATATTAGATTTGTTTTTTTCAAATTTATTTAATCCTTTGATTGTGAAATTTTTATTTTTTACTTCTTACACACTGTAAATTGTCTGTAACTGGAACTTTTCTCCTCGGGTCTCCACTGAAAATGGGCCACAAGCCCAGTTGGATCAACCTGGTTAACAAATGTCAATAAATAAATAAATAAGACCCAAGTCAATAAAGATCTGTCATCACTGAAGACTTACAACATTTCTAATCTGCTTTCATTAAAAACCAGGCAAGCTATAGCAATAAGGTAAAAAACACAAACCAGTGACCCAAAATTGGAAGCAAAACAGCATTTATTCCTCTGATGTCTTGGCTGGTGCCTTCACAGGAGAATAATGAACAAACTTCACATTCCATATATATAATACATTCATTCAATCAATTATCCAATAATCCTATTATTTAATTACTTACATAATCATTTGTATAAAAATATAAAAAATGTTTTATTGTACAAAGAAGCTGTTTATATTTTAAAATGTGATACTTTGGTACCACGAGGAATGAATGTAGATTTTAATTGGAGAGTTTTGCTTTAAATAATTTTGTAAGTAATTAAATAATAGGATTATTGGATAATTGATTGAATGGATGTATTATATATATGGAATGTGAAGTTTGTTCAGTATTCTCCTATGAAGGTACCAACCAAGACGTCAGAAGAATAAACTCTGTTTTGCTTCCAATTTTGGGTCACTGGTTTGTGGTTTTTACCTTATTGTTTTCAGTTTGTGGTTTAATTAAAGCTATAGCAATAAACATTCTTCTTCATAGAACAAATATGGTCTCTCTGCTATTGCTCAATACATCTTTAATCTGCTGAGAACAAAATCGGTAACAACAGAGAGCATCACTGAATTGCTATAAATATAAAAATGGCGTCCTATCTCTGCTAGAGCTAGGCATTTCTCCTCATCTCTCTCACTTCTCAATCAAAGGTACTGTTTTTCTCTTCACAGTAAACTAACCATCAAAGAACCAAGTTTTTCCCTCAGGAACTCCAATTGTTAGCATTTGCTAAGGCCTTTCAATCTATTTTGTTGTGAATTGGTATTACCCAAGATCTGTCTGGCCACATGGAATAACATTTCTGAAACCATCAAGAATTCTGAAAAACAAATTCAAGATTTTTAAGAAATTTCTCAAACAAAAATATTTCTAAATACAATAAATGCAACTGCTTTAGAAACACTGTCTGATTTCTGCCAAATTTAGCTGCTTTCTGCCTCTTTTGATAAAATCCTGTCTTATCCATTCTCCTTTATTCGGTTGTAGAATATAGGGTGGGGACCTAATTTATTATATTTTTGTGAAGTTATTTGTACATTTATCCGCTACATGTGCATAAACTTTAGTGCAAGAAGCTCAGCAACACATATTCCCATCTTCTGTCCCTCCCCTTTGCAAAGTGTTTGTCATACAGTCATTAAATGCACCTTATGTGTCGTGTTACTCCCTTTATAGTCATTTCGAATGCTGTTATTCTATTTGTTTATTCTGATGTATACTTATTTTCTTTCTACTGTATTTATCTTTCTTGCTTACATGGCCTGGGTTATGGCTGGAAAGGGTCCTTGGACCAGTTAATTTACCCAGTAAACAAATGTTAAATAATAATCAACAAAAGATGCTAAAATCTGCAGCTCATCATTCAATTAAAATTAATAGGCAAAGAAATTTAAAGCCACAGTAGTTAATATTTTGAAGTACGAAGTGGACAAAAAATGATATGGGACTATATGTGATTGGATCTGTCTGAAATGTATATATTGAGAAGGAACTTAGTTTCCACATGAACATATAGAAATAAAGAACCGTACAGATAAACATGATCCTGTTCTGATGTTTTCACATATTCAAGTATAAATGTAAACACACACACAGTTCTCTACCCATAAAACTCAGCTCTGCCACATTTATATTACAAGTCTATGAATATGTATACATTTTTGTTATTTGAGAGGTCTGAGAATAAAAGATGTATTGTTCACTGGGAGCCTTTGTGTTCTTGAATAGCCAGCTCTTCAGAAATAAGTCCCTTACCCTTTTTAATTGGCAGCATAACAGTGAGTAAGCTGATGTGATTTGGGTTCTGTCTGTAGAAGTGGCTGAGTCCTCACAGAAAATCTTTTCGTAGCATTTCAAGTGAAAAATTAGAGAGGAGCTGTAATCTGTACCATCCTTTTCAGCATCAACAGCAGACAAGATGACTCTCAGAAAGGTAAGAGCTGAAAATAAACATCATATATTTCATATAAATTAATCATATTATTTCACGTTATTAATTCATTCTAATTGCCGAGGCCAGGCTTCCAGATATCATATCATAAGTTTTTGTATTTGAGCCAGGATAATCTTATAAAGCTTGCTTTTATCATTTAAAAGAAAACACTGTAACTTCAGACCACATGCTTGCACTATGTACACATAATGTTTAAATGTGTTAAATGAATGTTGCTTCCATCATGAAATGGGCATATAGGGTCTTAAAACAGTAAGAAATGCTGCCTATAAAGGAAATAAAATCTTAATTATTCTGCATTATATTTTTAGTTGAAAGAGGCAAAGAAGTTAGATGTCATGATTATATTTCAGTTTGCATTGCATTTAATTCTATGTTTTCATCATAAAACGCATTCAGATTTCCGACATAATATTTTTCATCAAAAGTACATTTTCTAAATTTACTAATACTAGTAAACTATAGCGATGATTTGAATGCATAAGAACAGATGCTTTTTCTCTGTATATTTAAGAAAATCTAGTACCTTTAGTACATTTTTACTTTTGAAACACTTTCATGAGCATCAGCGAACTGCTGACACTTTAATGTCATAACCCTTTTAACACAAGTTATACAAGACCCATGTTCAAAGCTACCTGGTTTTTGTTTTTGTCTGTAATTCTAATGCCAAATACACTATCCCCCCCTTATTTGCCAAAAAGGCCTTGAAGTATACTGGAAGAGCTTGTGCCATTATGGTCCAGGTAACCCGGGTTTGATTCTTAACTCTGGTGCTTGTCATTTAAAGGCAGGGAAAATGGGCCTGTCCTTGGGAGGGGGTGAAAGGGATGAATCTTGGGGCACATTAATGTATTGGCCAAACAGTATTTAATTACAGAAGTGAGGGGCCAGGCAGTGCTGATGTCCAATGTGTGTACTACCATGGTCTGTTACTGTTGTGTAAGGGACAGGGAATGCAACCACTCCTTGGCAGCAGTATAATGCTGCACCAGTTGCCTTGCTAGCGCTGAGCATGGGTCCGAGGAAGTCTTGGGGTGTAAAGGTGACTCAGTAGACTTGGTGCTTTGATTTCCTTGCTGGCCTGAGCATGGGTCCAAGGAAGTCCTGGGGTGTAAAGGTGGCTCAGTAGACTTGTTGGATGAGTAGAGGCTCTGGGGGCAGCTGATGACCAGCTGCTAACATTATATCATAAAGCCTTGGTAACCAGGGCTACAGCTGCAACTTACTGCAGCACAGCAGCCTGCTTATTTCATCTTCCTTGCACACTGTTGCTTCCAGCCCCTTACCATGAAACCTGAATTACATACTTTTGTTCAACCCTTGGTAGGAAGCAGCATGCAGTTGCTAGTGATCCTGTCTTTCACACGTAATGAAATGTGAAAAAAATGGCACAGCCCAACACATGTATGTTGGATTCCCATAGGCTCTGCTTGCCTTCCACTTGCTCACCAGTTCCTCAAAAAAGACATTTGTGTGTAGGTTAATGGATTACCAAAATAAAAATAAATCCCATTCTCTGATTTCACTTTAGCATACATAATTCTGCCAGATTCATGAGTTAATTTATTTGGGAAACTTCTTGTTTAAAAGATAGCTGATAGCCAGTCCAGCAGCTTACAGGAATAAAAACTTGACTACTGGCCAGGCACTCAGAGTTCAGTTAGTGACTCAGGTGATTGACAATACTGACAGGGAAGTAAGAGGTGCCTGTCCTGGGGGGGGGATGGTTTCAGGATGGCTATGACTGCTGCACTGCCAGTGTCACATAATGTAGGTCTCATGAACAGAGAAAGCAGGGAGTGGTTTATGAAGGGGTATGCACTGTGGCTACCCAAGCTAGTGCCAATAGCTCCTATCGCACATGTGAAGGAACAAGCACACATGGATATAATAAGAGCAATGGCAGTCCCCAGTCCCTGCAGTGATGCAAGTATGCACATCATCACCGGGGAGGGGTGAGGGCCATAAAAAATGGTCTCAATTGCCAGGATGCCAGTGAGAGCGCAAGCATACTGCACGTCTACCCAGATGATGCCATCTCACCCCCCCCCCGTAGAGGCACTCGTTCTGGCTGATCTGAGGATGATTCTCAACACCAGAGAATGACTGGACCCATGTATCACTGGCAAGGCTTTATGATCAGCAGAGGGGCTAAAACGATACAGAAAAAAAGTAGTTGGTGATAGAATATATTTATGATATAGCAGATTACAGCCATAAAATGCTTTAAAAAACAACACTCTTTATTATGTGTCACGGGACAGTAATAAAATGTAGTAGCGTTTAGTTACACTGCGTACGCATAACGAGAGAAAAGCATGTTCCTGAGGAAAATGGTGTGGATATTATGTATACGTTTTTTTTTTTTTTTTTTTTTAATAAAATTAAGTGAAATAATTTTTCAGTCAATGATCAGTATACAGCTCAAACTGATTCAGTTATAGATCCCCTGGCACGCTCTTGTAATCTTTTTATATTGGTGAAACTATTAGGAAATTTAAAGTAAGACTGCAGGAGCATGTCAGAGATATTAAAAACAATAGATTTGAAAGTCCTTTTGGATCACATTTTAATTTGTTTCATAATGGTGATGTTTATAATTTGAAGGTTACTGTATTAGTAAAAGTGTCTATACATATTAGATGTAGAATGCCCATAAATTACTTAATTTTAACAAAGAAAAACATTTATACTGACTATAGTTAAGCCATATGACATGAATACAGAACTTAATTAAAATGTATTTATTGATTAATGCATTTCTTAATTGTAATTTTCATATGTGAATATTAGGTTAATTGTATTGGAAGGTCATTTTAACTTTAGCTAATGATTTGAGGTTAGAACGTGTACTTTGTGTTTATGAGATAAAGACTTTAACCATTATGCAAAACTCACACCTATTTATATTACTTCTTTGTAACTAGGGATTTCTCCTTACATGCTTTTCAGCTGAGGACTAGAGACTGTTATATCTATTTTTTTGTTGAAATTGGTTATTTTTAACAACTGTAGTCAAAGTAATATTTGTCACATAACCTGGAAATACTACAATTTAAAGACCACTGTTGCACAAACCTGAAAAGAAACATTTAATTTTTTAATCATCCCTCTTTTTTTTTTTTTTTTTTTTTTATAATATTTCATTTATTTACATGGGTAAGTATTAGACTAGCTGCCTTGATGGCCCATTTTAATTCTAGCCAATTTTATTTTCAAAAGTGAGAATTAAATCTTGTACTTTGTGACTGTGAGGTAAACATCTTAACCATTATACTAACCCTACATATCGTACCAATTTCCACACCAATTGCATAAATACATGCAAGTGCATTCCAAGCTTAAAATTCCTAGATTAAACCTTCTCTGCAAAAAGGCATTGACAGGTGCACCGTCATTATTTTCCTGTACATGCCTAATCCAGAACAATAATTTCAACCGTACTTGAGATGGCAGTAGTCATTCAAAGGCGCTTTTACTCATTTCACCTGATTATTTATTATCAGCACAGAAGATTTTGAGGACTGAGAAGTAGGGTTGCCACCTTTTCAAATGGCCAAAGTGGGACATTTTTGGGACAAACATCAGATTTTACAGGCCGACACACCCACGGTCAGTACAAAGGATAGAACTTAACATTTTTGCCTAAATAAAAGCTTTTTCTTGTAGCATTTTAGTTGCTTATTCTGTTTCTTGTAACATTTAGGTATTTTAGATACAGAATAACTGTTTTATGCAGCTATTACATAAAATATAGGATATAATTATGTCCTACAATCTCAGGACATTTGCCATTTTTAATATTTTTTGTCAGGACACAACTGCCCAAAGAGGGACTATCCTTCGCAAAGTGGGACAGATGTTAACCCTACTGAGAAGCATGAATGTAATCACAAACTTTAAATAAATCATGAACCTGAAGACAAAAGAAAAGAGTAGCACAGAAAGAAACACATATTCATTTCATTCATCTTATCTGTTGATATCCCACATCTGTCTGGCATCACATGTAAATCACTTTTAATTCATGACGATGTTACAAACTTCCATAGGGTACATTCAGATGACAATGTTGTTGTGTCTTTCAGCTTTTCCCGGTTAGGGGTCGCCACAGCGGAACTCCGGTCCGCCAATGATTGGCAGTAGATTTTTACGTGCCGAGTTGCCGGCCCTGACGCACAACCTTCAATGAAGGTATGCCCATTCACGCATGTCTCCACACAGAAGACGCTCTAGCTGAGAATCAAACAGGACAATGTCTTACTGTGAGGCAACAACGCTACTGCAGCACCACCACCACAGTACTACATTCAGATGACAATAATTTCATTATTCATTCCCTTCACTTTATGCTTCCACTCACATTTCTAGTCTATAGGATCTAATCCTTTGCAGGGGTGACAAAAGTTTCACACTGTTAATCTCATTAAGAAATTCTCAACAACAAAACATCATAGCAACATACAAAGAGAACTTTTGACTACTGTGTCTGCCAGGGTTGACTTTATTCCAAGTTTCACTACAGTGTATCCTTATATGTATACCATGGCAGCCATCTAAATACAAACTCACGTCAAGAGTATTGCTTTGCAGGTCTGTTTTTGCTCTTCTGCACTTCATTGACAGTAACTATTACTTCAGCAATTATTGCTTCAAGTTTAGATTTCCACGTATTAGTTATTGCTGTCATAATCAGATTTAATAATGTTTGTTCAGTTTTCATCAGGTATGTTCATTTGCCATCTCTTAGCAACAATAGTAACTTGGTAATTGTTATTGCCTTATCTAGCAATTCTGCTAATAGTATTTGCCACTCAAATTTGAATGTACTGAGTCTCTTGACAGGACCAGAAGATATACTCCATTGTCATGTAAGCTCCTGTATCACAATTCTGGCATGTTGGATCTTCTGGAGGTACATCCTTCACAACCTTGCTGGAGTACTAAAAAGTTGTGTAAACACTTCCAAGCGAACATTGTGGATTAATAACATATCTTAGCAACTTGCATAAATATTACCAGCTTTGAATATCTGCTTCTCATCCTATGTCCCTTACTTGATTTTTCTTCTTTTTGTACAGCGCTTTGTTTTTAAGTTTTCTTAGTGCTGTAAATGCCAAATTTACTAAAATCATAGTCAATAGCAGGTAGCCTGCACCCTCCATCAATAATAATACCAGTGTGACTACATATTTCCCTTCAATTCATTTTAGACATAGAATTCTTACTGTACTCAACATGCCTTCAAATTACAACCTCAATGTTCATTTAAAATGAGCTACTGTATATTTTTGTTTCAAGTACCCTACCCTACACCACTTCTCAGGTACTCCCAGAACATAAGCCATATCTCTCATCTTTGAAACATCAACTATCTGGACAAAGGCCCATGAAAAATATGTACAACTTGCCAAAAATCTGGACACTGATTTAACATAAAATGTGCATACATAATTATGCAACCACACCCACTCCATTGAAATTGTGGGATACCAATATTCAAACACAAATTGAAGAACAGACAAGTTCTGAAAGTAGTGATGCCTCTTACAACACACGTATATATACACACACACGCACACACACACACACACACACACACACACACACACACACACACACACACACACACACACACACACACACACACACACACTCATAGACACACAAACACACGCATACACATAAGCATGACTGAGTGCACATTCTTCATGTGGAGTATAACTAGGTCATCTAAAATTCAAAAACAAATCACAATCAAATGTATGCATTGGATGGTGATAAGAGCTGTCTTTGCAATGTCTGCTGTTACTGTTATGTAATATTAAGAAGGAAAGAGGGTCTGTTTTTAGTATAATCAACAAGCACACATTAAGCGAACATGCCCCTAGCTGCTTCTGCAGTGTAGTGATTACTGCAAGAAATGATCGTCAACTTTATGGTAAGTAACAGATCTGTTTTTTTTCTACACTGAGCCTGAACATGCTTACAAAGTAAAGATGGGATGATCTCATCTCCTCCCCAAATGTCTGTGAACGTACACAGTATAGTCTGTTAAATTACACAAAGTTACTTTGTCTGGCTATGTGATGCAAAGTACATGCTGCAGGGTTCTGAACCTTGTTGTGCATCTCTTTGACACATTAGAGTTTATAGGGAAAACATCCATAAAAGTCCTGCACACGTGGGACCACTCTGCTGACAACAGCAGGCACGTGATACCACAAGGAAAAATACTGCTCAGACTGGCATCAAAATCCCATACTGCATGTAATAAACTAGACAGCAGGTTACAGAACTATGCTGATTGTGTGGAGTATAACTACATGATCCCACAGAAAAACAAACAGACACAGAGATATACCAACAAACATACACACACATATACTGACACATAGACAGCCATATCTGTTCCCAAGCACACGCAGATGTGAGCACACACAACACACACCCATACACACATACGCACAAACAGGCACATACAGGCACATACAGGCACATACAGAAGCACAGACATGCACACATATAGACATTTATATAAACCCCCCACACAGGCGCACACACACACACACACACACACACACACACACACACACACACACACACACACACACACACACACACAAACATATGCATACAGATGCACACATATCCACATCTGTGCACAGAGATACACAAAGATGTATATACAGACATAACACTCACAATATCTCAAACACACACACAGTGGACTGAAATGGACAGAGAGAAAACATGGACATCTGTTGTGAAGGCTGCTGCTCTTTAAAGGGGTGGTAGTGAAGTAAACTTTCCTTCCATTTTCACTTCAGCAATAGTAGACAGTGCTAAATGAACAAGGAATTACAAATATTTTTGTTGCAGAACAAGGGCTAATTGAAAATACTAATGCTGAGTGAGGTCCAAAGAGCAGAAAATGTAATTTTGAAAAAAGGTCATGTTATACCACAGCGTTATTATAGGTAATAAAAGTGCTTGGGACCAGCTAGCAGAATGCATATGGGAAATAATCAAAAGACCTGACTAAACAAGGGCAAGTGGAAAGCAATTTAATTATTCTTTTCAGAACTACGCCTACAATCAAGAACAGGAAATCTATATTTTTGATAGAGAAAAGCTAGCAATTAAGTTAACCTTAATTTGGACTCTGTGGATCAAGTCATTTGAGTGGTCACTCAGACATTTTTGTATAGAAGTGTGCCTGAACTGCAATGATTCCTTACCGAGTGTCCTTGCTTTGTGCAGTGGGGATGTATAACTTTATGGCCTGCATCATATTTGATTATGCCACTCTGTCTTACTCTTGGCTAAAGTGTGCATTGTTGTGCATTTTACTTACATGCTGAATGTCTGCCATGGCCCACAAATGACAAGGAGAAGTTAAATCTGTAGTCCCATGTATGAGTCAGGCATGCCTTTTTTTCCCTGTGATTACCCAGTTTCTTTCTTTCTTTCTCGTTTGTTTACCAAGTAAGCGAGTCAGCCCAGGAACTTCTGTCAGCTATGTGTATATCAGTCTGAAGGGTTGGTGATTTGATTGCTGCTACGTACCATACGTGGAATGGGTGGTACAACAGCAGTAAATGTCTGTCTCTCACTGTCTTAATTAATTGGTACATCACTTATCTTTGTCCTTCTATTTTCCTGGATATTTTGCTAGTTTACTGGAGTAATGTGTCAAAAATATCAGTTCCTGGATTGCAAGAGTTACTTAGGAAATTGGCTTTCATCTTTCGGTAAGAAATATACAAAGAAAATAATACGGGATAAAAGTCCCAAATCAGGACTAGTCTTTGTTCACTTTAACTGGCAACCAGAAAAGTGAGAAATGTGACTTAAAGATTTAATTTAATCAATCCTGATTGTGTCATACCTTTCAGTTGTCTATATACTATTTATTTTGTATCATGGCAGATGTACACACGAACTGCTCTACTAGTAATCTAAACAGTATATCCCTTAACTAAAAAGCTCAGCACTTGTTCCTAAAAAGCTTTTTTTTTTCTCCAAAAAAAAAAAAAAAAAAGCTCAGCACTTGTCTTACAAGCATCTTCTTTTCAGGCTTAGCACTTCTGTATTATACAAAGTCCCTCACTAGCGACCCCCCCCCCCAGGAGTACCCACTTCCTTACTACGTCCTCTCTCATTCAGTTACACCCCAAACTTCTTAATTTCTCTAGCACGTCGAAGGGCCAGATGCTGGCGTTTTCTCCTGTCCAGTTGGTGAATCTGGGAATATTGAGGCAATGTTACAATTGCCTCATGTACACAGACAACCCTCTCCTCCTCCCACATAACACAAATACTTGCGAGAGATGCAGCTATTTAGCCAAACTGGAGGCTGAGCTCTCTCAACTCAGGACTGGCAAGACCAGACAGGAGGAGAAGGCAACTACACACACCACAAAACCAGTCTCACATAAAGCTATCACAACAATGAATCAAACACATAAACACACAAAGACATACTCGGAGGCTCTGAGCAAAATTTACCTAAACAGCAGAGGCCTCCAAAGCAGACATCCAAGCAACTGCCACCTCATGACACACCACAGGCAACACATAAAACACAAAATCAGTGTGCAAAGCAGTCACAGCCCTTAAGGCCAAATACAACACCAAACATACTTGTCATAGGTGACTCCATAGTCAGACACACTGACGTCCCACTCACCAGGCTGAACAAGGAGAGGGTCACAGTAAGCTGCCTATCGGGCGCTAGAATCCGCCACATAACACAAGCACTTGGGTCACTCCACAGCAAGTAGAAATATGACACAGTCATTGTCCATGCTGGTGTGAACGACCTGAGATGTACCTCCCTGGACTACATGAAAAGAGACATAGAGGAGCTCTCTGATTATGTAGCCCAGGCAGGTATGACCCTGACCCTGAGCAGCATCCTTCCTTCACCAAGAATGATGCCACAACATAGAGACAAGATGATCAGCTTTAATAATTGGCTTAATTTCTGGTGTCATTCAAAGGGGATCCAGTGTCTGTCTGCCTGGGATGACATGCTTGACAAGCCACGCTGCTTCGCAAGGGACGGCTTGCACCTGTCACACCTGGGATTCCGGATATTGGCTAAGGCTCTTGCCACCCCCATAGTGCCTTTTTTAGGCAAGGCTCAAATTCTAAACCTACCATGCTAGAAAACAAAAATGGGAAGAAACTAAGGGTAATGCTGCTCAATGCCAGAAGTCTAAATCTCAAAATGCACGCACTCGAGGCCCTTCTCAGTATGGATAACATCGATGTCTGTGCTGTGACTGAAACCTGGTTCAAGGCTCCTGAGACCACCCCGGCACTATCAGGTTTTACCTCATATCATGCGTTCCGGCCCCAAATCCCAGACCACACCACAAAAGGAGGGGGTGTATCCATATTCATCAAGGATACCCACACCTCCAGGTTGGTGGCAACGCACGAAGCATCGGAAACCATCCAGGTGCAATTAACCATAGGCAAAACTGCTCTACAATTTGTAGCATGCTACAGGCCACCCTCTCAAACTCAGGAACCCCACACAGCCTTCCTGAAGACACTGGAGGGTATAAATGTATCTCCAAACACCATTATATTGGGTGACTTCAACTACCCGAATATAGACTGGGAACATTACTCAAGCCCAAACTTTCTAGCCCAAAGGTTCCTGGAGTTCATAAATTCAAATGCCATGGAACAACTAGTCACCGTTCCCACAAGAGGAGAAAATATACTAGATCTCATCATCACAAACATGGGGACAAAATGCTCCACACCGGAAGTATATCCCTCATTGGTGAGATCAGATCATAAACTAATCTCACTCGATATCCACATCCCGCCCCCACCCCAAACAAAAAAGACCACAGTGAAGAACTTCTCTAAAGCAGACTTCACACTACTCAAGACTGGTGTGGTATCCTTCAAGGCCCCCGAGCCAGTGGAAACCACAACCCAAGCTGTGGAAGCCCTTACAAATGCCTTCTACGAACACCTCCAGGACTGCATGGATCAGGCAATCCCTAATAAAACCAAGACTCTTTCCACCAAGGGCAAACATCCAGTCTGGTGGACCCCAGCCATAAACAAACTTTACAATAAGAGGAGAAAGCTGTTACATGATATAGCAAAATCCATAAAAGAGAAGACACCTTTGATCATTATTAGTAAAACAATACGAGCACTCATAAAATCATCCAAGGCCAACTTTGAGAGAAAAATTGCCATAGATTCAAAAGACAATCATAAGGCCTTCTTCAGCTATGTTAGAAACCTGGGTGGAAACTCCCAGATATGCTCAGAATTAGTCCAAAATGATACAAAAATCACTGAACCCACAGACATTGCCAACATACTGGCAGACAGGTTCAGTGCAAACTTCACCCCCCCCCCCCCAAAAGGAGAGATAACTATCCCAGCGGAGTGCAGCCTCCCAGACATCTCCAATGCGCAGGTGAAAGCTGCTCTCTCTAAAGCTAAAAACACAGCATCAATGGGACCAGATGGTGTCCCCGGCTGTGTGCTACACGAACTCAATGAGGAACTAAACCCGCACATAAGGCAGCTGTTTAATCTTAGCCTTACCACAGGATACGTGCCCAAGGAGTGGCGTACGGCAACTGTGGTCCCACTCCACAAAGGCGGTGCCTCTACAGACCCTGGTAATTACCACCCCATAAGCTTAACAAGCCTGGTCTGCAAAGCTATGGAGAGGATCATAATGGAACTCATAAACAAAGACATAGGGGACTTGCAGACATTGGACCCGACCTAGTTTGGCTTTGTCAAGGGCAGATCATGCCTTTTGAACTTGGTCAACTTCTTCAAAACAGTCACCAAGGCCATTGATGAGGGAAAGGCAGTCCATACAGCCTACCTTGACCTTGCAAAAGCTTTCGACACAATACCCCACTCAGGTATTATAGAGAAACTTACCAGCTTAAATGTAAACCCATATGTCACAAGATGGGTTGCAAACTGGCTAAAGGACAGAACCCACAGGGTTAGAGTAGCTGGCACCATGTCAGACTCCAAGCCAGTCACAAGTGTTGTCCCACAGGGCTCAGTCCTTGGCCCCGTGTTGTTCGGCATCTACTTCTCAGAAGTACAGGCTAACATAGGAGGACTATGGCTGACAAAGTCTGCAGATGACTGCAAACTGGGAGCCATAGTGGAAAGTACATCGGACACAGATATCCTTCAGAGGGGTCTCACGGAAACTGATAGCTGGTGCCAGAGCCATGGCCTGAAGTTAAATGCCAAAAATGTATAGTCATACCCTTCGGGAAAAACAAGGTAACCCCAAGCTACCATATAGGTGGCAATCCACTAAGCACAGAAGAGGTTATCAGGGACCTGGGGACCCAGGTTGACAGTGGCCTTTCTTTTGACACTCACATTGCTAAAGTGGTTAGAAAAACCTTCTACATTGCCCACCTGATCATGAAGGGATTCACATCCAGATCAAGTGAGGTTACTGTTCCCCTGTACTCTTCACTTATCAGACCAATGATCGAGTACAATGCCCCATTCGGGATGTATCTCACCCGACACCTGCAGCAATTGGAGAGACCCCAAAAGTTCCTCACCAAAAGGATAAAGGGTCTCCAAAATCTGTCATATGCTGCCAGACTGAAGAAACTCCAGCTCTATTCAGTCGCATACCGTCTGCTCAGAGGTGACCTGTGCCTGACATACAAGGCCATGTCCAACCCGGAATTAATGGGCATGCTCCACCTCAAAAAATCCAAATCTACCAGATCCACTAGAGCAAGTGACTTAAACCTTATCACGGATATAAATAGGACATGCTGGAGGGATAGATTTGTCACCCAAAGACTCCCTATGTTGTGGAATAAAATCCCGGTCCATGTGAGGCAGAGCACCTCGCTGGCTCTGTTCAAGAGAAATCTTGACCGGTGGATGGGAGATCATAGGTTTACCCCAGGAATCATCTCTGTGTCACTGCTGGACAGAGGCACAACAAACTAATGGGCACAGTATTTTTTAACATAAGGGGTGGCGTAAGCCACAAAAACTCTGGGCTAGGCTTATAAATGCCTTAGGGCAGATAGCCTAGTATAAACCTATGAACCTATATGTAGTCAGAAATGTATTTTTATAATAGTTTTATTTTATTTTATTTTATTTATTTTATTTTACATTTGTTGACGATGCATGTCCATTTTCATGGAGGTCTGGGAGAAAAGCTCCAAAACACAGGTTACAAAACACTTAACTAAACAATGAAGCAAAATATACATTCAAAATAAGAGCATTCTAACTTATTCTTTCTAATTTATTTTAAATGTAAGAGGAGTAGGATAGTAAGGAGATGTAGAATATTCATGAGTTATAGACAGTTATTACATTCTAGAGTGGACTATCCCGGGTAATTGAATAGCTCTTTACTCTCGATGTACTTGTTTTCCGAAGTCAAAAAAAAAAGAGAAAAGAATGCTACGCTTGGCACAGCAAAGCAGTGGGCATGACAATAAAGCTGTGTTAATCAAACCAAGTTCCTGTGTGGCTCACCACTGAAAAGAATCCTGTGCCTACTTCCTACCTGGCCAAAAAGACAGTCCACATAAAGATGTACAGGATATGACAGTATTAGCTCATAATATAATTACACAAAAAATGATTCACGTATTGTCAAAGTATGGCTATACACAATGATATGCTCTGTCTTCTAACATCCAAGTCTGTATATAGCACAATCCTGTTTTGTTTTTAGTCCTAAAGTCCTTAAAAATGTTTTAAGCATGTCCGGATCATTTTTTTCCATTGCTAGTGTGAATTTACAGCTATCCACCAAATCAGGATTTAAAGGGGCCAATTGGGAATTTATTGCATCCTATTATTTTGAACCCTAAACAAGGAAATACCAAGGAATTTGGTACAGTAGAGAGGTATGACATAAGTCTAGCATTTCTGTATTTCCAGAGCCTCAACTCACTTCTCCTAAAATGCAGATATTTTTATAACCAAAAGGCAAGTGCATATTAAGCCATAATTTCAATTTCTCACCACTCAATAGCTGTTTTGAGGTCATCATGGTTTGTTTTACTGTATAAGGAAACTTGCCTCTCCACATAATATTTTTAAACAAGAAACATCTTTATTAAATTATCATTTATGACATAAGCAATCATACATTTACATAAACGAAAACAAATCACATTGACAGATTTTCAGTTCCAAACATTATACATCACTTATCATCTATCCAGCCATTTGTCAGTCAAATACTACAAAGCCTATATAATTCCTGCATTTTGTTAAACCTCATTCCTCCTCCAAGACATTATTCTGCATGTATTGTTCCCACAATTCCTATTTTTTCTATGTAATTTGCTCCTACCCTTTTGTAAAGATCCCACTTCCAGTTCCTTTATCTCTGTTACTATATTCACAACTTTTAGTACAGTTGGTTTAAACTTTGATTTCCATTTTCTAGTAATTGTTTTTTTGGCAGCCACCAAAATTAAACCCAGAGAGGCCTTACTATGTCTAGACAATTCTGATTTTGTTTCACAGCTCAAAAAATAATTTTTTTGGTTATACCAATTTGCTCAACTGGTATTTCTGACAGAGTAGTCTGCAGGGAATTTGTCTGCCAACTCATTACACTCCCAGAGAACATGTTGCAAATTACCTCTTTCTTCCCTATAACACCTCCAATATTTGCAACCTACCTGAGGAAAACTAATTTGTAGTCTGCTTGGGCTATACCTATGCAAACACTTCCAAGCAAAGATCCTAAATCTTCCAGACATTGTTGCATATTTGGGAGCCATACATATATGCCTCATTGTTTCTTTGTGAATTGTTTCTCCAGTCTCTCATCCCACTCCTTTCTAATGTCCTCTGATTGATTCCTATACTTATCATATGATATTTTATATCCCATACTAATTATCCCTTTTTTTAACAGAAGCTTCTGTTCTAGATTCTATTAAAACCTCTACCAGTGCTGGTCTTTCACTTAGAAACCCTCTATTTCTTTGTCTTTGCATATACTCTGATTTTATTACCTTTTGCTCTCTCATTATTTGCTTGCCAATACCTTGGTTCCTTTGCCACTTTTCTGAGGTAAATTCCAGCCTCTCTTATCTATTGTAGCTACCCTTAATTGCAGTCATACCTATTAGTAGACTCTCCTTTCTTCATCCCCATGTTGGCTTAGTTCTTAGAATACTTTCTGGTACTCTATGAGTATAATACTCTGTATGGTTATTGTTATTCTCCTTAAGGATCTGCATCCACAATCCCAGACTCTCCTTGTTTCTTGATCTTCTCACGTTTCATCATCATCACTTTCTACTTTGAATTGTAGTTTTCTGCTTGTGCTGTGTATATGAGCCTTAACTGTGTAGCTCTGAAATACCCTTTCAAATCATGTAATCATAAACAACCTTGTTCTACTGGAAGGATCAACTTATCCCTCTAGACTCTTGCCCTCTTCCCCTCCCAGATAAAATCCTTCAACATTTTACTAATTTCTATCAACAACTTCTCTTCTGGTTGATAAAAATATGCCTGACCTGTGTATATAACTAGAGAGTCTAAAAACATTTTCACTGCTTGTGTCTTGCTAACCATAAAACAGAGCTTTCGATTTCTCAGCTTTTGTATTATCTTTTGTTTAGTCTCTTCCCACATATCCTTAGCTGCCATAATAGAATAATTTTAATGCATACTCCTAAGTACTTCATTTTAACATGTACCCATAAATATAGGTATTGCTGAACCATTTCATGTTTGGCTACATAGTTTACAGCTATTGCCTTCGTTTTATTTTCATTAATTTTGTATCCCAAAAAGACTTGAAACTGTCTCAGAATGTTCCACAACACTGAAATGTCATTTTCTGGTTTTATCAAATATGAAATAATATCATCTGCAAATAGAAATGCAACTATTCTTGACTACCATACCAATTATATCCTTGAATTTCTGAGTCATTTATCTTCTCTACCAATGATTCTAAATATAACGCAAATAACAAAGGGTAAAGAGGACACCATGCCTGGCTCCTCTAATCAAAACTTATCCGAGGGGAACCCCTCACTTTAATTTTAACATCGCCTTTGCCATTAGTTTAGCCATTATAGACATAAAGACTTTATAATCATGGTTTAGAACTGAAATGTGCCTATATGAAGGTGGACCTGATGGGTCTTTACAATCTTTAGGTATTACGGCAACCATCACTTTCTTCCAGGATGTTGGTGTTTCTCTTCCTTTTAAAATACTGTTAAATAAAACCTTCCAGATCTTTATCACTTTCTTCCCTCCCAGCTTCCAAACATCCACAGGAATACCACCTATTCCTGTGGACTTTCTTGTAGATTGCTTATACATTATAATTTTTATCTAATTTCTTCATATCCTGTTTTTACTCTTATCCTAACTGTTTGTAATTGAGCTTCATCTACCTCTAACCTTGGCATAATTAATTCATCCATAAACATTTCCATTTGTTCTTTTTCTTGATTTCCACATTTCTCTACTTTTATATAGATTTTCATAAACTGTCTGACATATTTCTAATACCCCTACATGACCTCTGGTTATTTTCCATTTTATATTCTCCTTAAGCTTGGCAACAACCCTTTCTAATTTCTGTTGCCTGAGTTGTTGTGCTAAATGTTTTTGTGCTTTGGAGTTATTATCAAAAAACTGTTGCTTAACAGCAATCTTTCTAAACTCTTGCATATATCAATGTAGTCCCTTATTTTCTCTTTAGCACTTTGCAATTGTACTTCTTCTTCTGTGAAATTCTCCCCATTCTACAATACTTTAAACTTTGTCAGTCCCTCAAAATAATTCTTGTTACTTCTTAACCATAGATCTTTTCCTTTGTTCTACTCTATTTTTAAACTCTACTTTAATTTTATCCCACTCTATAGTTATACTTTCAGAAGAAATTTCTATTTTCTGTAATAACTCCTGAATAATTTCCACTACCATGCAAAAGTAAGAAAAAGCATATACATTTTTCTTATATCACGTTCTTTTGCCCAGACTGTCTTCTCTTTGTATATTACAATGCCTACATTTCTTAAAACGAATTCAGAAGAAAGAAAGGGGAAACAATAGGGATACCTGTTCACGTTAGTGTCCCTATTACACACAAAAAGTACTGAAAAAGTTTACTTTATAACATGCAGTGTATGTCTTCTATTATAAAAATAATGTTATGAACAAAATTTTAATTTACTTACAGCTAACTCTTTCCTTCCTGCAAGTTTAACAAAGTCAAAAAGTCCAGTATTTCTTGTTCTGTCACATTTCTCAGTTGTGAATAATGCTATGTAATCCGACATTTATTCATCCATTTCTTAGTTGTTGGTTTTCTTCCTGCTGCTCTTTGTCTCCCAAATCCAATCTCTGGTTCATTTCCAACATAATCTTGGTTCTTGTAGTCAACTCTTGTGCTTTTTTATGTCTCTCAAGCATTTTCCTTTAGAACATTGGAAAATGTTTCACTGGCATGGTCTCTCTATATCAGAATCCTCTTCTGTTTGATAGTTCACTTTTTGTTGGACAAATCTTTGTATTTCCTCCTTTGCATGTTCTGCATCAAAAAATGATTTTGACTGACTTCTAAGATGTCTGCCCACTGAGTAACAGCTTAATTCTAGCTCTCCCAGTGTGAAAACAAAGACCTAGAAGAGATAAATTTCCTCCTACCACCAAACACTAATACATGCGAGAGATGCAATTATACAGCCAAACTGGAGGCTAAGCTCTCTCAACCCAAGACTGGATCAGACAGTCAAGAGGAGAAGGGAAATACTTGCATTACACCACCAGTCTCACATAAACCCATTAAACCAGCACTGGCAAAAAACACACATAAATACATGGAACCATACTCGGAGGCTCTAAATAAAAATCTGCATAACCAACAGAGACCTCCAAAGCAAACATCCAAGCAACCTCCACCCCCCAACACAAACCATGAAACACACTTCACAAAACCCGTGTGCAAAATAACATACCCAACATACTAGTAATAGGGGACTCTATAGTCAGGCACACTGACGTCCCACTCACTAGGCTGAATAAGGAGAAAGTTACTGTTAGCTGCCTGTCGGGTGCCAGGATCCGCCACATAACACAAGCACTCAGGTCACTCCAGAACAACTACAAATATGACTCTGTCATTGTCCATGTTGGTGTGAATGACCTGAGCCATACCTCCCTGGACTACATGAAAAGAGACATGGAAGAGCTCTCTGATCATGTAGCCCGAGCTGGTATGACTCTGACCCTTCCTGCCCTTAGCAATAATGATACCACGGTATAAAGAATTCTCGATTTCAAAAATTGGCTAAGTTTCTGGTGTCATTCAAAGGGGATCCAGTGTCTGTCTGCCTGGGATGACATTCTTGACAATCCACGCTGCTTCACTAGAGATGGCTTGCACCTGTCAACCTGAGGCTTTCGAATACTTGCCAAGGCTCTTGCCAACCCCATAGTGCCTTTTTTAGGCAAGGCTCAAAAGACAAACCCACCGCCGTAAATAGCACAAGTAACAAAAATCTGAGGGTAATGCTACTCAATGCCAGAAGTCTAAACCTCAAAATGCACACACTCGAGGTGCTCCTTAGTATGGAGAAAATCAATATATGTGCAGTAACAGAAACCTGGTTTAAGGCTCCAGAGAGCACCCCAGCACTGCCAGTCTACAACTCATACCATACATTTCGGCCACAGAACCCAAACCGAAATACAAATGGTGGGGGTGTATCCATATTCATCAAGGATATCCACACCTCCAGGTTAGTGGCACAGCACGATTCTTCAGAGATCATCCACGTGCAACTAACAATGGGCAAAACTGAAATTCAAATTGTAGCTTGCTATAGATCACCCACCATGTCCCAGGACCCCCATTCCGTGTTTCTGGAAACACTGGGAAACATAAAGGTCCTACCAAACACCCTAATATTGGGTGATTTCAATTACCCAAACATTAACTGGGAGAACTACTCAAGTACTAACTCCCTTGCCCAACTTTTCCTAGAATTTATAAACTCAAACGCCCTGGTTCAACTGGTCAACACTCCCACCAGAGGTGACAACATATTGGACCTGGTCATCACCAGAGGTCAACCCCTCACTGGTTAGATCTGACCATAAACAAATCACTTTGAATATCCATATTCCACACCCAGACCCGGACAAGAAAGCCACCATGAAAAACTTTTCAAAAGCAAACATCACGTTACTTAAGACCGAGGTGGAAAGTTTCAAAGCCCCCATGCTGAAGGATAACACTGTCCAAGCTGCAAAATCCTTTACTAATGCATTCTATGGGCAGCTACTAGAATGCATGGATCGTGCCATCCCAAGCAAAACCAAGACTCACTCCTCCAAGAAAAGGAAGCCAGTCTGGTGGACTCCTGCCATAAACAAGCTATACAATAGAAGGAGACATCCCTGATTAGTATCAGCAAGAAACTACGATCCCTCATAAAATCATCCAAGATGAGCTTTGAAAGAAAAATTGCCAAGGACACCAAAGATAACCACAAGGTATACTTTAGCTATGTCAAGAATCTAAGTGGCAATGCTCAGATCTGCTCGGAGTTAGTGCAGAGTGGCACAAAATACATTGAACCGACCGATATCGCCAACATCCTGGCAGACAGCTTCAGCGCAAACTTCACCCCCCTCTCACCTCCAAAAGGGCCCATAACCATACAAGAAGAATGTAGAGTCCCTGAAATCACAGACACTCAGGTTAAAACAGCCCTCTCCAAAGCCAAAAACACAGCATCATTGGGACCGGATGGTGTCCCAGGCTGCATCCTACACAAGCTCAAAGATGAACTAACCCCTCACCTAAACACAATGTTCAAACTCAGCCTCTCCACAGGCTACATACCCATAGAGTAGCGCACAGCAACAGTTATTCCGCTCCACAAAGATGGTGCCACAACAGACCCTGGGAACTATTGCCCTATAAGCCTGACTAGCTTGGTTTGCAAGACTATGGAGCGCATCATCATGAAACTCATTAACAGAGACATTGGGAACCTCCAAACACTGGACCCTACCCAGTTTGGCTTTGTTAAGGGCAGATCATGCCTCCTAAACCTGGTGGACTTCTTTGAGACAGTTACCAAGGCTGTAGATGAGGGAAAGGTGGTACACACAGCCTACCTTGACCTTGCTAAGGCCTTCAACACCATTCCCCATTCTGGTATTATAGACAAGCTCATCAGCCTGAACATAAACCCCTACATCACAAGATGGGTTGCCAACTGGCTCATGGACAGAACCCACATGGTGAGAGTTGCGGGAGCTAGGTCCGACTCTAAGCCGGTTACAAGTGGCATTCCCCAGGGCTCAGTCCTAGGACCCCTTCTGTTCGGCATATACTTCTCAGAGGTACAGGCAAGCACAGGAGGACTATGGCTGAACAAGTTCACAGACCACTGCAAACTAGGGGCTATAATTTACTCTCTGGCTGACACAGACATCCTCCAAAAGGATCTCACTGAAATGGATACCTGGTGTCAAAATCATGGCATCAAACTAAATGCCAAAAAGTGCATAGTCATCCCCTTTGAAAAAACAAAGTACCCACAAACTACCACATAGGTGGTAGTCCCCTAAATATGGAAGATGTAATAAGGGATCTGGGGACCCAAGTAGATAGTAACCTCACCTTTGATAATCACATTGCTAAAGTGACTAGAAAATCCTTCTACTTGGCCCACCTAATCACAAAAGGGTTCGCATCCAGATCAAAAGAGGTCATTGTGCCCATCTACTCATCACTCATCAGACCCATCTTAGAGTACAACACCCCATTTGGGATGTACCTTACAAGACACCTGCAACAGCTGGAAAGACAACAGAAGTACCTCATCAAGAGGATCAATGGCCTCAAACAGATGCCCTATGCAGCTCGACTGAAGAAACTCCAGTTGTACTTGGTTGCATACCGCCTACTCAGAGGTGATCTCTGCCTGACATACAAGGCCATGTACAACCCAGAATTGATGGACATGCTCCCCATAAAGAAAACCTTATCACCTCGAGCCACACACTCTAGGGATCTAAACCTCACCACAACAATAAATAGGATGTGCTGGAGGGATAGATTCCTGTCTCAGAGACTTCCCATGCTTTGGAACAAGATCCCAATCTACATTAGGCAGAGCTCCTCGCTAACACTCTTCAAAAGAAACCTTGACGAGTGGATGGGAAACAGAAGGTTTACCTCAGGGATCAATTCAGTGGCTCTGCTGGACAGAGGCACAGGGAACTAATCTAAGGGGGCAGCGAAAACCAACACATTCTGGCTAGGCTTATAAATGCCTTTGGGCAGATAGCCTAGTACCCACCTATGAACCTAACACCCAGCTAATAAGTGCACTGCCTGGATGCCAGGAAAAAGAAATACAGAGGACCTGAAGGAAAAACAGCTACAAAAGGTGACAAAAAACACTGACTGGGAAAAGTACTGCAGCTGTTTAGCAAAAAGCAGTGCAAGCTCCAGACATGTCATCCAGTAACCTTTAGGAAAGTATAAAGCAACTGCGCATAGATTTGAATAAAATAAATGAAAAATTGATGGAGTATATTAACTCAAACAATAAAAGGCTGGAAAAATAAAAGAAGCTTTAAACAGATACTCAGATAAGGGGATAAAACTGCAAAACTCAGAGATTGTAATGAAGAAAATGCTGGCTGAATATGAGACTGCACAAGAAGAGATGCTTCAAAAAATAATAGAATTAAAAGACAGAGAATGTAGGGAAAAACTGAGATTTTCTGTTGTACCTGAGAAGCTGGGAGAAACAGACTATATTAATTTCATGAAAGCACAAATAAACAATCGGAAAGATATTCCACAACATGAATTGTTAATTGAAAGGGCACATTGTGTGTATGTTACAAACCTGGCTATGAGAAAACAACCTAGACCTTTAATAATAAAAATGCAATTTTACCAGCAGAAGGAGTTGATTCTGACAAATCTGTGTCAGAAGAACAAACTACTAAAAGTGGGAGACAGCAGAGTATTTGTGGAGAATGACTGCTTATTGTACACCAGGCAGAGGAAGAATAAATGTACTCCATTATTCAGAGAATGCCAATAAGTAGGCATGAGATTCAAATTGCTGTACCTAGCTATCTTTAAAGTATTTTTCGCTGTTGGAACAAAAACATTTTTTGCTGAAGCACATGCTAAGAAAAAACTACAAATGTCTGTCCAACAAAAAGTGAGGTGTGAAACAGAAGGAGATTCTGCTTCTTGCACTTCTGGTAATAAAACCACAGAGAGACTGTGCCAGTGAAACATTTCCCAATGTTTCAATGGAAAATGCTTGAGAGAGAGAGAGAGAAAAAAAGCACAGGAGCTGGCTAGAAGAATCAAGAGTACACTGGAGATTAATCAGAGATATGGTTTGAGAGATGGAGATGAACAGGAATAGAACAAGAAAATCTGGAAATGTTGGACTTTCTTGGACTTTGTTGAACTTGTAGGGAACTCTAAGGCATATGCCCTATTTCATGTCATTAATGTTTATAAAAATACTCGGGGGGGTGGAGTGAGAAAGTTAACTGTAAGTAAAACCATTGTTTTCCTAAATAGTATTATTTAAATGCATGATTTTCTTTGCATGTTATAAGAAAAAGTTTTTTCAGTTATTTTTAAGTGTAATTGGGATACTGCTGTAAATAGGTGCTCCTGTTTTCTTTCTCCCTTCTCTCTTTCTCCTTGTTCCGATTTAAGAAAAGTAGGTACTGCAATGCCAAAAAAAAAGAGATTTGGTTAAAAGAGCATGACAAAAGAAAAATTAGTGTTTTTTCTCATTCTTGCATAGGGGAATGACTGGGTTAAGGCCATTAGCTTTATATAGTAACACGTATTAACAAAAATCAAGTAAATGAAACAGAATATTGAATATTATAGGTTTTTGTTCTAGTAAACAGTTTTGTATCTGGTTCTCATGTCTCTTGCAGGCAATCTAATAAAGAGAAATGGCTTGGAGAAAATGTTTTCTGAAAGTAATCGTGTTTTCCCAGCTGAGAGAGCTATAAAGATAAGGCAAAACCAGACAACACTTAATAGAATCACAGGCTCTACCATGCATTCTGGCATAGATAATCTTTCTTTCTGTTTAGCTTGAGTCTGTGTATGTAGTTGTCAGTTTGAAAAGCAATGGTGGTAAATGATGTACTCACATACAAATTGGTTCAGCAATATCCATACTTGTGGGGACATGATAAAATGCAGTATTTAGGAGTATGGATTAAAAATTATACCATTGTGGCAGTTAAGGATATGTGGGAAGAGACTAAACAAAAGATAATACAAAAAATGAGAAAATAGAAGCTCTGTCATGTGGATATCGATAGTAAGATACAAGCAGTTAAAATGTTTTATTTCCTTTAGTCTTATACATAGGTAAGGCATATTTTTATGATCCAGAGGAGAAGTTGTGGATAGCAATTAATAAAGAGCTCAAGAATTTTATCTGGGAAGGGAAGATATCAAGAGTCAACTGGGATAAGCTTATTCTTCCGATAGAACAGGCAGATTGAGATTACATAGCACAAGCAGGAAACTATAATTCAAAGTGGAAAGAGATGATGATGAAACAGGGGGGGGAGCTCAAGAACCACGGAGAGACTGGGATTTTAGATACAGACCTTTAAACAGAGCAACAATTATTATACAGCATATTATACAGCATATTATATTCATAAAGTAGCAGAAGGTACTTTATGAGCTAAGCCAGTATGGGAATGGAGAAAGGAGATTCTACCAATAGGGATGACTGCAATTAGGGATACAGACAATAGACAGGAGGGGACCTAAATATATGGGAGAAAACTGGCAAAGTAACCAAGGTATTGGGAGCAAATAACTAGAGAAGGAAAGGTAATAGAATGGGAAGACACCAAGAACTTATGTAGAATGCAGGTTAGAGATTGCCTCTACTATCAAGGATTGATATCAGAGTATAGGCAAAGAGAAAGAAATAGGGTGGTTCTAAACAAAAGACCAGCACTGGTAGAGTTTTTGGTAGAATCTAGAACAGAAGTTGCCATTAAGAAAGGAATAATTAGTAGAGCATACAAAATATTGCATGATAACTATAAGAATCAATCAGAGGATGTTAGGAAGGATTGGGAAGAGAGATTGGATAAGCAATTTACAAGTAAACAATGAGGGGATATATGTATGTCTTCAAAATATGCAACAAAATCTAGAAGATTTAGGATCTTTGCCTGGAAGTGCTTACATAGGTATTTTTATACCCAAGCAAACTCCAAAGATTTTTTTTCTCAGGTAGACAGCAAATGTTGGAGGTGTGATGGGGAAGAAAGAGGTGGCATATTTTCTGGGAGGGTAATGAGTTGGCAGACTTTAAAGATTTCCTGCGGACTGCTGTGTTGTAGATGCTGGGTGGGCAGATTGGTGTGACGAGAAAAAATATTTTTTGAGTTATGATACATAATCAGAATTCAGTAGACATAATAATTAAGGCCTTGCTGAGTCTAATTATGATGGTTGCCAAAAAAGCAATTACTAGAAAATGGAAATCAAAGTCTTAACAAACTTTAATAGAAGCAGCTGAGATAGTAACAAAGATAAAACAACTGGAACTGGGATCTTTAGAAAATGGTAGGAACAAATTACATAGTTAAAATGGGAAATGTGGGATCTATACATGCAGAGGAGGAATGATTTAAAGGCAGGAGTTGAATGAGCTGTGTAATGGTTGACTGACAATGACTGGATATATTAAATGTTGTATATTGTTTGCAGCCACAGTTGTGTTAGCACGGTTTGTAATATATAATGTTTGCATCAGATTGTGTCGCTATGGTTTATTTTTATTTATATAAATGTAAGATTGCCTACGTCATACATGATAATTTAATAAAGATATTTCATGTTCAAAAAAAATATATGATTTTGACCCTTCAGGAAAAGTATTCTGAAAATGGCTGGATACAGCAACTTGAATCTTAAACCTGCTTTTTGACATGCCCTGATTGCTGGAGTAAATGTATTCCTCTTTTACCTGGTGTACAGTGAATAATCATTTTCCACAAACACACTACTGTCTCCAATTTTTAATACTTTGCACTTTTTCTACAGTTGTGTCAGAATCAATTCTTCCTGCTGGCATGATTCCATCTTTACTAATATGCTGCAGGATTCTTCATCTTTTGTGACTGATTTTCTTTCTAGTTCTCTGAATTTCTTTTTTTGTTGGCATCCAGGCAGTGCACTTACTAGCCAGTTACTGAAATTTACCCAAAATGACAAATTCACTGGCTCTGTTTTCTGAGTTTCTGTTTTCATGCAGAGAGAGCTGAAATTAAGCTGTTACTCAGTGCACAACCATCTTGGAAGCCTCCCTCAAAATATTGTTTTTCTTTTTTTCGCTCTTCTCATAATATGACCAGAAGAGACTATCTGAAACACTTCCGACTCTTCATGGTTGCTCCCCCTTAAACCAATCAAATATTTTCATGTAGTTTCACAGGGTTTCATCTGTAATAAGTATAGGATTTTCACTTGAACTGCTTTGTGATATAGATAAGGATCTACTACTCCCAATTCATCCTATGAAGGCTGGCTATACCATAGGTTCAACATTGGTAACTGAGCCATGATGGGGCTTACATGCTAAACTGTACATGTAGTAGCTGGAATTTGGCATGCAGAGCACTGAACATGAGGCTGGTAATGAATGTCAAACCAACAGCTGTGCAGAGATCACGGTGATTAAGGCTTAGTTAGAAAAAAAAATAGTGTGTGCGGTCAACACGCATGGTAGAAGTGAAACTTCTGTAAAGAAGTGCTAAGGGAAGCAAATGGTAGAGTACAGTACAATATAAGCTCCTTCACACTTCCTTACAAAAGTTTTGCTTCTACCATGCATGACGACCATGCACATTATCCTTTGTAATATAGATATTAGTGTTGACTGGAGCAGAGTTCTGTTGAGGGTGGTGATTTTAATAAGATATTTACTCCAGGCACAGAAACATTATTTGATAGAAATGACTATCACAGGTTCATAGGTGTGCACTTGGCTAATGACTACAATGGCCTTTTTATGCCTAGCCATGCATCCCAAATCTCTGATAAGTACTGGTACCCTTGATAAGTGTAAGCACGGCGTGGGAGATTAAACATTTACAAGCAGGGGCCTGGGACATGAACCATTTACAGGCTACCTGTGTCCATTAGAGACACAGGTACCAAGCCAGGGATGAATTTCCTGTTCCCTATCCAATTGTTCAAGTTTCACTTGAATTGCGGTAGGGAGGAACTCATTCATATGGGTGGAGAGTCTGTTCCAGAGAAAGGGTAATCTCTAGGATACATACCTGTCCAGCAGGTCCTATTTATATCACAGACAAGGTTTAAGTCTTTAGAATGGGTAATACTGGTGCTGTTTGTTTTGTGAATATGCATGGGGTCAATCAGGGTGGAGTCTGACAATGCCTTCTATGTGAGACAGAATACAGGGATAGGGCCTTGATGTGGTTTGTATAAGAAATGTTACTTATGTCCTGTATTGTTTTAGTGAGGGACCTCTGTGGACATTCCAGTTATGGGATGCGCCTGGTTATGGGGCACTGTACTCAATGACAGGGCTGATGAATGCTGAACACAGTGGACCTACATGCCATACCTTTGCTTATAAGTTGCACAACATAGAATGAGTTAATTACTGTAGACACGCAATGATTAATGGCTGGATTAATGTCTATGTGTGTCCACAAGTCCCTGATTAGTTCCTCATTATTGGGTCAACTCTTAGGGGAGCGTTGTCAATATGATAGATAACAGGGGTGGATACTATTATGTATTTCTTGTCATTTAGTTTTAATTCATGGCTATGACACAAATTATTTGTCTATGTTAACCCTTCCTGGTGAACATCTCTGTCTGTGGGCATTTCTATGACTGCTGCTAATTTGCAATCATCTGTAAATTTGGTCAACCAGAGGCCCTTGGCATTGGCCTTGACTTCAGTGAAGTAAACGGCTTATCTGAGCAACAGGAAAGTTTTACAGGGCAGCATGTACCAGATGGAAATTGTAGTGGGAAAAACAAGGTTACCCCTAGCTACCATATAGGTGGCAATCCACTGAGCACAGAAAAAGTCATCAGGGATCTGGGGACCCAGGTTGACAGTAGCCTTTCGTTTGACACTCATGTTGCTAAAGTAGTTAGGAAAACCTTCTATATCGCCCACCTGATCATGAAGGGATTCACATCTAGATCAAGGAAGGTCATCGTCCCCCTGTACTCATCACTCATTAGACCTATGATTGAGTACAATGCCCCGTTCGGAATGTATCTGACCAGACACCTGCTGCAGCTTGAAAGGCCCCAAAAGTTCCTCACCAAAAGGATAAAGGGTCTCAAAAATATGTCTTATGCTGCCCGACTGAAAGAACTCCAGCTCTATTCAGTCTCATACCGCTTGCTCAGAGGTGACCTGTGCCTGACATATAAGGCCATGTCAAATCCAGATTTGATGAATATGCTTCACCTCAAAAAATCTAGATCCCTCAGAACCACAAGGGCGGGAGACTTAAACCTTGACACGGTTATAAATAGAACATGCTGGAGGGACAGATTTATCACCCAGAGACTCCCTGTGCTGTGGAACAAAATCCCGGTACATGTGAGGCAGAGCACCTCGCTGGCCTTGTTCAAGAGGAATCTTGACCAATGGATGGGAGATCGCAGATATACCCCAGGGATTACTTCAGTGTCACTGCTTGACAGAGGCACAACAAAATAATAGGCATAGTTTTTATTCAAACTAAAGGGGTGGCGAAAGCCACATAACTATGGGCTAGGCTTATAAATGCCCTTGGGCAGATAGCCTAGTATGAACCTATGAACCTATGAACCTATGTACAGAGTATGAAAAGCAGTATCCACAAGTTGTTTATGCTCTTTAATAATGAAATAAAGTAAGCAAGTAGCATACCTCTTAACTGTCCAGATTTTTGCAAAATGTCCAGATCTTTGCCTCCTATTTTTGGTCTGATCCATGCAAAATTTGTAGTTTCCTGGCAAATTTCTGAATATTGAAGTCACTAAATAATGTCATACATTTGAGTTATAGACTTCATATTCTTCAGAAAATGCATGTTAACACAAATCCTGTCATTTCCAGCAATTTTTTATGTTTATAAGAGCAATAGTTAAAAATCTGTCCCTGATTTGGGGCCTATTACAGAGAGAGAGGAGTTGACTTTAGAGATATATTGAGTAGAGGGTTAATTAGAAACATGCACACACTTTTTTTCTGGATAGGGGAGGGGTATTCTATTCACAGGAGGCAAACCTGGAACCTTTGAAGGGAAGAAAAGTATCAGTGGTAGAGTAGACACAGATTATGGTATAGGAGGTGCTGAAAACAAATTAGATATGGACAGAGAGGGAACATAGGATGGAAACTTTTGAACAAAATGTGTCCATTGTTATAAGAATGCCTTTTTGTACTGCACAGCTTATAAACAAAGGGATTGAATTTAGATCTGTGTATCTATTTGTCTCCTTATAAACAAAGGGATTGTATTTAGATCTGTGTATCTATTTGTCTCCTTATAAACAAAGGGATTGTATTTAGATCTGTGTATCTATTTGTCTCCTTATAAACAAAGGATTGTATTTAGATCTATGTATCTATTTGTCTCCTTATAAACAAAGGGATTGTATTTGGATCTATGTATCTATTTGTCTCCTTATAAACAAAGGGATTGTATTTGGATCTGTGTATCTATTTGTCTCCTTGTAAACAAAGGGATTGTATTTAGATCTATGTATCTATTTGTCTCCTTATAAACAAAGGGATTGTATTTAGATCTGTGTATCTATTTGTCTCCTTATAAACAAAGGGATTGTATTTAGATCTGTGTATCTATTTGTCTCCTTATAAACAAAGGATTGTATTTAGATCTATGTATCTATTTGTCTCCTTATAAACAAAGGGATTGTATTTGGATCTATGTATCTATTTGTCTCCTTATAAACAAAGGGATTGTATTTGGATCTGTGTATCTATTTGTCTCCTTGTAAACAAAGGGATTGTATTTAGATCTATGTATCTATTTGTCTCCTTATAAACAAAGGGATTGTATTTAGATCTGTGTGTCTATTTGTCTCCTTATAGACAAAGGGATTGTATTTAGATCTGTGTATCTATTTGTCTCCTTATAAACAAAGGGATTGTATTTAGATCTATGTATCTGTCTCCTTATAAACAAAGGGATTGTATTTAGATCTGTGTATCTGTCTCCTTATAAACAAAGGTATTGTATTTAGATCTGTGTATCTATTTGTCCCTTTTACTCAGCCCTCATTATGCCAGTCATTGAATATAATGCCCACTTTGGCATGAAATCCAGAGAGAAGAAGTGCCTGTATAGAACATATATACCATGTATCTTGCATAAACAGAATTTATTTATTTCTAATTGCACACAGACACATGCAACAACTGGAATGCCCACAGAGGTACCTTACTAAAAGGATACAAGACCTAAACAATATGTCTTGCATTGACCGACTCAAAGCCTTGTCACTATACTCTGTATTTTCCAGACTGTTAAGAGGTGACCTGTGTCTGGCATATAAGACATCCTCCGACCCTATATTGATGGATGTTCTGCACATCAGCAAGTCAAATAGCATCTGAAATACTCAGTCTAAGGATATTAACCTTTTCTTTAACATCAACAGAACAATCTGGAGTGAAAAATATATATTGCAGAGGATACCACTGCTCTGGAACAGACTCCCCAGCCACATAAAACAAAGTTCATCCCTGTCCATAATCAAGTACAACTTGGATCTATTGATAGGAAACAGAAAATTGCCCCAGGACTGCCCCTGTACTAATAATGGACAGAGACAGTTTGTAATTGCTTTATCCCATGCTTGTGCCCCCTCATATTACCTATGCTATACTATGATCCCAGTTACTCTCATTAAGAGTAATATATAAACTATCGACCATGGGATATGTAAGGCAAATTTATAACCAAATGGGATAAGTTCATTCAAGCACAAGAAGGGAGGAACGTGTCTATGCTTAAAATCACACTTGAAGACAGCTAGCCTAGTACTTATCTATGAGCCTATGAAAATGATGGAATTAAAGCGATAGAACAGTGATGGGGTGATGGTTTTGTAGCAGGAGCTGAGGAAATTGCACTAGAGAATGTACATGTACAAAGAATGAGGTGCAAGGTAAGATCACACCCTTGAATGTGCTACTGGCTATATTGGAGAAGCCAAAATACGAAGGGTAGTTTGGGTATGGGTTGAGCAGGATGGTGCAAAAGAGTGGAAAGGGTTATGACAGTGCTAAAGTGAGTGGCTGCATTAGTTGAAGAACGTGTACAAAACATGTCAAATGTATAACCACACACTGTTGCAGGGATTCAGTGCTTTAAAGGATGAAGAGAACCTGTAGAATTTCCTACAGATTTGTGTAGAATGGTCTGGATAAATAAGGGGAAATGCTGCAAGATAGGCTTCAAAAAGGACTTGGTGGGAGGGATCACCTGGATTAACCAAGTGGAGTGCTAAAGGAGATATGGAGGATCTGCTGAATTTTAAGCCCATCTCATAACTAATCAGACATTTACTTAAGGGGTTGGGGTCTTATTTTGCAGTGCAAGGGTGGCGATTGCAGTGAATGCAGAGCTATCAGAAAGCATTAATATAAGAAAGAGTGTAAGGCCAGTTTAACTTTTGTGTGAGATACTACTTATTTTGTTGATGGATCTTTTAGCCCAACAAATAAGGGGCATTCTAGTTAGGTGCTATGGTTCAGGTGGTCATTTAATTTATTGACAGATGACTGGATGTTCTTAAGGGACATGAAAAGTGTCTGCCTTCTGCTCTGAGAATATCAAGGAGTTTGGTTGACTAGCTAGAATATGACTTCATAAAGCCAGATCAGTGATCATACTGCTGGCTCAGGCTAAAGTGATGCGTCAGACCTTGGTAGAGGAGACTACAGGACCAATGTGTTTGAACTTGATGATAAAATCAAGTGTCTGATACTAGACAGAAGAATCTATTACATGGGGGATTGCATACATGAATCTTCCAGAAACAGAAACACTTCACACTTGAAAGGTGGTGACAGAAAAATAGAGGTGAAAGTGGGGAGTGCCAATGGTGTGAATGACACGCAGAGCAGGTACATATGTGGTATGTACTGGAAATGCAAGAATGTAAGTGATTTGCTGATGCAAACTTAGATGATGTGGTTACAAGCATATTAGCAAGAAATGCAGTCATTTTGAACTTTGGAGTAGAAGGAGGCATGTTGGCCTTCAGGTTATAGAAGAAGAAGTAGCTCTTAAGAAAGAAAAAGAGAAAGTCTGGAGCTTTTTTTGTTTGTTTGTAATCAAAGAGAGGGGTTCAGGTGTCTAGGCAGCAAGACGTTTCCCTGTAGTACATTTGACTGGGGACACATGGCTGAAGTGACATTCAGCTGCAGAGAAATATGGCTGTTTGCAAATTCCCTATGGGCAAAGAAAAGTGCACACTGCCATGCTCACAGCTTTAATAACCAAATGCACGGCGGCAGAAGGAGTAATGAGTGTTGTGCTCAGTGTACAGTACATACTTATGTAACTACAACATGTAGAAGTGTGCTACAGCATGGAGGAAATCCTGCAGAATACTGTAGTCATATGTATGCTCCAGTATGCATTTTAGGTAATGTTCCCTAGACACTGTGAAGGGGTTAGTGGTTCACACAGTCCAATTATAAAGGCACTGCCCATTGTGCACTGCATTCTTGCTGCTACTGACATGCCCTCTGGCCAGCCTGCTGCTGATGCCTACCATATTGTCTGCTGTCTCATGTTCCTTTGGGGACCATGGACATTGTTTTCTTCCTGTGCATTTTGTTATTAAAGCTGTGAGCATGGCAGTGTGCACTTTTCTTTGCCCACAGGGAATTTGCAAACAGTCATATTTCTCTGCAGCTGAATAACACTTCAGTCATGTGTCCCCAGTCAAATGTACCACATGGAAATGTCTTGCTGCCTAGGCGCCTGAACCCCAAAGAGAGACATGACAATGTTAAGAAAAGTAAAAGCAAATGAGAGTTGCAAAGACTGGAAAGAGTCCAAGAGCATTTATACTATAAGCACATTAGGTGGCATATTATGGGTTGTCAGTCTGTGGGCTCTGGGCAAGAGGAATGGTCCATATTTGTCAAGCAGAGGAGACAAATGCTGTGATATAGGTCCTGTTGGTCTTTACATGAGATGGTTTTGGTTACTGGGTGGTGATTAATATATGGGGTAGAGGGCAGCTTCAGGATACTGAATATCCACTTAGAGCATGGGATAGTGATGAATACACCAATTCATGAAAGAGCATACTCTTAGTGTCCACATTTTACACTGCTGTGGGGTGATGTGGGTGAGATGGAGGCGTGACTTCTGGTTGTTCAGTGCACACACAGGGCATATACTCATTAACTCGTTTTTTACGTTTGTCACATATTGAGTGTATATTGCTTCTTTAGTGCTGCACTAAATTCATTATTTAATTACTACGTGACAATGTATTTAGTGGAGGTTTTCTGCAGCATGTGTTGCCTTGGAGCTAATAAAACGCCTACAGCAAAACTGTAGGAATGGTCCTTGCTGTTTCTGGCATTGCACTTGAAAATGGATCCATTATCTGTCTGGAAGGGGTAGTCCTAGTAACTGTGAAATGAAACTATATGACTTCTTAGTTTATTTTCACATAGTGCAAGCAGAAAAGGACATCTAGTGCTTCAGATCTTATTTAGCCTAAATGAAATGGGATACAAACTCATTAAAGCCACCCCTTCATTTCATTTTGTTTTTATTCTGAAGGTGCAAGTCATAAACATTTTCGGTTTTATTGGAAGTATCAATATGCCCCCTCCACCACAGCATGAAACTTAAGTAAAGTGTGTGTGTGTGTGTGTGTGTGTGTGTGTGTGTGTGTGTGTGTGTGTGTGTGTGTGTGTGTGTGTGTGTGTGTGTGTGTGTGTGTGTGTGTGTGTGTGTGTGTGTGTGTGTGTGTGTGTGTGTGTGTGTGTGTGTGTGTGTGTGTGTGTGTGTGTGTGTGTGTGTTTGTGTTAAGGCAGAGTAGTTGCACAGCAAACTCTCACTACCGTGCCTAAAGAAGTTTCCCTTCAAAACTGTAATGGCTGCCTGGGAGATGGCCTCCTGTGATCAGTGCTTATCCTCTGGGGAACAAATAGCCTGACTAGGTTAGAGCAGGACTAATGGTTGGAAGATAATGACGAGAAAAAATACATAAAAACATGCATGACAGTAAACAGAACACATAAAAATGTGTTACATTAACTTTGGCATGCATGGTTGAATGGCAAAACGCTAAGAATTCAGACCAATCACATTGAACACACAAATATATGTATATATATATATATATATATATATATATATATATATATATATATATATATTCCAGCTTTACTTCATGATAATAATTGATTCAATAGTGGTCACTTTTGGAAAATGCCTTGGCTTAAAGCAATGAGGGATTGAAAAATGTCAACTCATCAGCATGTAATGAAAAATGGTCTACACCTCTAAACCCATAAATTGTGCTACTTGTACTAAGGACTTTTATATCTTTATTTGGTTTACACTATTTATCTCACAAAGCCCGAGTGTCTCTGTGTCATGTCAGTCTTTGGCTGATTGACCTTTAGACCACAATGTTATCCTTGATCTCACCAAAGAAGCCAAATCAATTCATCTTCCTGAAGTGCTGGCGTTAGTTAATTGGACAGACATAACAATCGTCTGGGTGGGTGGATTTATGTCCTAGATCAGACATTTTCTTGCATGCTTTGCATTAGGTTATGGATATTCCCTTTAATTTTGCTTTTCTGTTTGGCTAATAGCTGATTCGTTATCTTAAGAAAACTAAATAATGATTGCTGCCTTTCATACTGATGGCTTCCTTAGTAAATTAAAAAGAGGATTGGTGGTTAAGGCTAATGATCCTGCACACAAGACGGTACATGAGTGAAATTTATTCATGTTTATTCAACCTTCCAGACCAGTTTTGATAATCAACGATTTCAAAAACTTTACTTTCAGAAAACAAAACTGGTAGCAGGAAATGAAGGAAAAAAACTTCAAGATCAGACATATTTAATGATAGTAAGCTAACTAGAAGGCACTTTGCAGATAAAACAATGCTCATTTAACAACAATCATTATAAGACATCATGTGTAGTGTAAGTAAAAACAACACATTCTTTCAGTAATGTCTGCAAAGCAACATAAGATATAGTGACAGTAATCTTAGAGTCGCAATTCACACAGCTGTTTGGCCTTTATTTGCTGAACTATACAGCACAGTAAACACTGCAGAGCTACAGTTAACAGACTTGGTACATAATATTCATTGCCTGGGCTCAATGTTCATTCAGCTGAGACCAGCAGGATGACATATGTACTATATCCAACTTGTACAGTGGCATACCTTATGAAATTGATATGACAGTTATATTTATCAAAATGTATGACTCATATAGTACAAAGTCAACATGTTCTCATAAAAAACAATATAAACAAATTAATTCTGTGCTAACTCAACTGTAGGACACAGTGTTTAGACTCATGATAATTTGTTCCCATTAATGCAGTACAAAAGGAAATACACTTATTTATTCAGGAACACAGCCTGCTCATAGCTTCCTTGCATTAAAACAGTTTAAAGTTTCTCTTTCCTATGAAATAGTGCATTACTTTATTTTAAAAATAATTTAACTTTGTACAACAGACTTACTCTTTATTTATTCTCTTGCAGGAACTCCAAAGCCGAAACTTCTGGCGGTCTGTAATGGCAGAAATCACTGGCACTTTAATCTTTATCTTAGTGGTGTTAGGGGCTTCATCCCCTGGTCAAGAAGGACCCACTGCCATTTTACAGATAGCACTAGCTGCAGGATTCTCAGCTGTCAGCCTTAATCACTGCTTTGGAGAGATCAGTGGGGCCCAGATAAATCCAGCTATAACCCTTGCATTTCTCTGTACCCGAAAACTGGACTTTCTGTACTGCATTTCGCACATTGTCGCACAGTGCTTGGGAGCCATTATGGCAACTGGCATATTATTCCTATTGCTCCCTAACAAAAGCACAGCAGGACAACTAGTCAGTAGGGTGAGTGCCATTAACTTAACTCACTATTCTGGTTTTTATTCCTCTTTGCATGTTGAAGTCTAAAAAGAAAGTGTGTCAACATAATGGAAAAGAAAATATTTTTTACAATATTTTTTCTGCACTCTTTCCCCTTGTGTTTGTCTGTGACTTTGGGTAACTGCACTTCAGTCCTTTACTGAAGTAGCTTTTGGAGCAGTGCATTATGAATATACTCTTCGCACCTTACTCAGTATACTGACAAATGAACCTCTTCACTGTGATATTTCACTGGATCGTTTTTTATATAGTATTGATTTCTTAGCTTTTTTCCTCAGTGCAACTCTAGGTATATATTGTTAATGGTAACAGGTTATCCCTCGGAGTATCCCATTGTCTTGTAGTCTACTTTTCTAGATGACTGATTTGGATCTATCAAAGAGAGCTTTTATTAGAATGCACATAAACTAGTGAAATATTTACCTTATACTTACTTTTTGAAGTCAACTGTCAGCTCTGCTTAGAATCCCCTTTCCAAAAAACCTGTACATTTTCAAGAACCAAGTTTAAATTACCATTCTAGGTGTTAAATAAGTGCAATTTATTAAATTTAGTTTACAAGTTTGGTTGAGTACTACTTCAATAGGACTTCTGAGGAATGAATTGTATTATTTATTTATTTAGTTACGCTTTGTTAACCATGTTAGTACCACTCAACCAGTAGCCTGTTTGTACATGTAATAAAAAAAATCTCAACACCTATATCTGCAGAAACACTGTATTCTCATGTGGCATATGCCAACACCTTCTGTACTTGGGTTTAGGTAGTATTCTTACTGTCCACTGCTTTCTGAGATGAGACAGGTAGAAGACAAGAGAAAAAAAACACCACTCAAAGCATCATTCAGAAAATTACCAGAGGAAGAATTCCCTGTATAAGGCAGGCAAGCAAAAAACAAGGGATCAGGATTCCAATCTTTAAGATTTCCTGATGCTTAGCTGTTCCTTGCAGTTTACAGTTTCAGCACTGACTGTCACTTTCTCATAAACCCTGTTGTCTTCTCCTAGTAAGAATGTCAGCCATAGGGTCTGAGCATCCAAATCTACAATAGCCAGATATATAAGAGGTCACCTTAAAGCTCTTCTCTAGCAGGTGCTCTTCAGAATGGATTTGAGGGTCATTTTGGGTGCATTTTGTCTCCCTGCCTGCTGATCACAATCCACCTCCAGTCATTCTTAAGTTCACTGTGTGTGTGTGTGTGTGTGTGTGTGTGTGTGTGTGTGTGTGTGTGTGTGTGTGTGTGTGTGTGTGTGTGTGTGTGTGAGAGATTATGTGTGCATGACAGTCTGAATGTACATGTGTCAGTTGAGTGGGTGTATAGTGTGTGTAGTGCATGCGTGTGTGCGTTTGTATGTGCATGTATGTGTGAGAGAGAATGAGTGAATGTTTGTGCCAGTATGTGTGCATGAGTGTCTGAATATGTGTGTTTGTGTATACATTTGTGTGCGCATGTAAGGGATACCTTTGCTAACAGACACATCACTAATCCAGTCAGGTCTAACAGTACAGTGTTCTATTTAGGGACATGGTAATGAGACACTAATGTGGTGCTTCACAGTCTGTGAATAAGAATTTCCCACCATGTTGGACAATTAGTATGAGCAGAGAGGAATTCTCTGAATCCTTGTGAAGATCTTTGAATGATGAGTCATCATAAAAATATATGGGCCCACCCACCATTCCCCACTATTATTTTTCATGTGTTATTTATTCCTAATGCTATTTAATATTAGCTAGTGTACATAGTTCAAATTTGTGATCACAAGATTTTGGTCTATCATTTTTTACAATAAACATGTTTTTCTACCAGGGTTGTATTCTACAAGCTTTCAAGTCTCAAGCATTCAAAACCCAGTGTCTTGAAGCTAGGGACTCCTGCATCTTCTAGCTTAGGTAGGCTGCTGGTCACACTCCATCAGCATGACTTCCCACTGACCAGTATGAAGTACAGGACCTTGTATTACTCTGGTAAATTATAGATGCTGATGGCTGCTGACTTAAATAGATAAATATGCATTCTTTAAATATGTAAAAGGTATGTTAAAGGGATCAGATATGATAATATCACAGTCCCTGACCTAGTATAACCCTGTTAAGAGTTGTACTTTTTTATACTTTTGCATGCTACCCATCAACCCTCCATGATCAGTCATCCCACTTGTTGCCCATTAGCTGAGAGTTGATCACAAAGGCCATCATTACACAGTCATCAGGTTTTTTTCTATTGGGCCCTAACCCCAGTCCTTGGTGGCTAATATAAGCACCTGGGTCACTGTGAGGACCTGCTATGCTCCCTTGAATATGAAGGCTCTAATCCACACGATGAGGAAGACTTCCAATGAGGGTTCTAATCCACATGATGAGGAAGACTTCCAATGAGGGTTCTAATCCACATGATGAGGAGGACTACCAATGAGGGCTCTAATCCACATGATGAGGAGGACTACCAATGAGGGCTCTAATCCACATGATGAGGAGGACTACCAATGAGGGCTCTAATCCACATGATGAGGAGGACTACCAATGAGGGCTCTAATCCACATGATGAGGAGGACTACCAATGAGGGCTCTAATCCACACGATGAGGAAGACTTCCAATGAGGGTTCTAATCCACATGATGAGGAGGACTACCAATGAGGGCTCTAATCCACATGATGAGGAGGACTACCAATGAGGGCTCTAATCCACATGATGAGGAGGACTACCAATGAGGGCTCTAATCCACATGATGAGGAGGACTACCAATGAGGGCTCTAATCCACATGATGAGGAGGAACACCAATGAGGGCTCTAATCCACATGATGAGGAGGACTACCAATGAGGGCTCTAATCCACATGATGAGGACTACCAGTGAGGGCTCCAATCCACATGATGAGGAAGACTACCAATGAGGGCTATAATCCACATGATGAGGAGGACTAGCAGTGAGGGCTCTAATCCACATGATGTGGAGGACTACCAAAAGATTGATTTGCCAGACCCACAACTCTAGTTGCAGCTGTTCTGCCTGCAAGCATCTGCTTGAATGCAGTGAAATAGCCAATGGACCACCAGTACCTGTGTACACATTAGGTGAACCAGTATTGTCAATTATCCTACCCTCCCTTGCCCATTTATTCCTGCATCCGAGCCACTAATCAAGGCCATTTATCTCTCTGAACCACAGAGCTGGGCTTAGAGCTGCTGTATGTTTAACCAATACTTTGAAGGAATGAACTAGTACCCTCTTAACCATTCATTCTCGCAAATGTATATATTGTAGAAGAGGGACTGTCCCTATAAGCAGATCTCAAGCACTGCAAATTCACACCACTTGCAAATCCTGAAATCATGTGACACAGTTGCAGAACTGTGGTTTACTTCATGCTAAATATGACTTTAATTGTACACATCAATAACATACATCTTGCAATCAAAATATAATATAACCAAACCACACCTTTCAACTTTTAGAGCAAGAAATCTGGACAAAGCCGTAAATAAAATGGTAAAAAGGCCCCAGAAATTGGGCAATTTTTAAATATTGCTTTTACAAACTTAGAAAGTTGCTAGAATAAGAGGTTGTGCATTAGCATGAATTTTCTAAAGGATATGAAGTCTGAAAATCAAATGTCTGTCATTATTTTCTAACTTCAGTCTTTAATGACTTAGCACAAATTTGCTAGAAAAACGCAATTTTATGAAAAACAGTCCAAGAACATGAGGCAAAAATATGGTCATTCTGTGAAAATCTGTATAGTTGAGAGGTATGAGCCAAACATATACAAATTAGGCGACTAAAATGTTACATAGCATGGATACTTACATAGTTTCTGCAAAACTATGTTATAAATATATTTTATGTGTGAATGACAAAATTCATTTTTTTTTAATTTTAAGAAAAAGACTTAGCCCAGAGTACAGCCCAAAGCATCTGCGACGACACAAACCCTGATGTATCTACCTGACCTTGATGAAACTGAGTTCATTGACTATTAACTTAATGAACGTGTTTTGTGGAAATCCATTAACTGCAAGCTTCATCAAAAGAAAAAAAGCTCCGGTACCTCTCAACCTCTTAGAGCAAGAAATCTGGATAAAGCCTTAAGTAAAAGTAGGACAAAGGCCCAAAAATAGCGACATTTTTTAAATATTGCTCTTACAAACTTAGAAAGTTGATAGAATAACAGGTTTTGCATTAGCATGAATTTTCTGAAGGGTATGAAGTCTGAAATTCAATTGTCTGTCATTATTTTCTAACTTCAGTCTTTAATGATTTGCTACTAATTTGCCAGAAAAAGCACAATTTTATGAAAAACGGACAAAAATATGAGGAAAAAGCTGGACATTCTGCGAAAATCTGTGCAGTTAAACGGTATGAAAGCTATACTTATATATTTTACCAGTGCAAATAGCCAAAGAAATAATAATAAACATTGCAAAATAAAACAACAATATTTTGTTCTTATCAGGTATAAGCTCTCCTGAAATTCCATTTGAGAGGCTTAACCCTTTCAGTCCTTTACTTAATTGTATAATCTCTGAGGTAGCACAGCAGCAGATATTCAATTTTTCTCTAAGCTGCATTATGTTAGATTTGGTGAATGAATTAATGAGGTATAGCATTAAAGCCTGCAATATGGGATTTGAGGGAGACTTGGACCCTATAAAAATACTTCCTAAGAATCATATTTTCTTTTTGGCATCTTAAGCCTGTACTTTTCAATGAGCTAAGTTTTCATCAAACTCAGTTTCTTGAGTTGGCACTTAACAAACTCAGCTTTGATAAATTCAGGAAGACTGACCGAAGTTCCAGAATGCACTCTGATCAGGAGAGTGCTGATTAAACTGGAAAGGAACACACATACCAGCTGTCTTTTCTTCAGTGGAAGGCAAAGACCTGCCCTGGTAGTTAGGTGGCCTCTGTTGCAGACCAGAGCAAAAGTATGCATTCAGTATTTTTTTGAGGGGGGTGGATTACCAGACGCAGATATTTTGCAATCAGCTGCAGATGCACATTTGTTTCTTGAAGATGTCCCTGTCTGGACTTTACCTATGCACCAACAAACATCTTCCCCAAGTGGCTAACTAATAGTTCTTGATTTAAAATAACTGCTGCTCTCCAGATCAAAATATCAGCTAATCCCGTTCCTAAAGATGTCACAGACTAAACATTACTTATGCACCAGCAGACAGGCTTCCTTGAGTGGCTAAGTGGTTAAATAACAGCTGTTAATATAGAATAACTATTGCTTGCCAGATCTAGGTCAAACAAACTTCTGTTGTCCCCTTCCTCCTGGACCTTGAAAGGAACACCTACAAGTTAAACTTCCTCACAGGATAAGGTGTATCCAGTGTGAAGGCATGAAGGTTTCTGTGGAAAATGGGGTAAGAAGAGCTCCAAAAGAATACAATGCATAACAGTGGTGCCAGTTGGGGACATTAAGTTGTCAAAGATTTTCAGCCAAGAAAGTAGTGATGGGACAATGCAAATAAAGAAATAAACAAATACATGAAGCAAAGAATTTAAAAAATTTGGATAGGAAGGTAAATGTGGCAGAAAACAGACTGTAGAAAGTTAAATGTGAGACCCTGATGTTGTTTCCTTTGTATTTATAGATTAACAATGATGGCAATGCTGGACAGGCACTGAGCATGGAGATTGTCTCCACCTTTCAGCTGGTTTTCACTATATTTGCTGTTGAAGAGCACAGGCGTCGTGAGGTGGGAGAACCAGGTAGCATGGCAATTGGATGTTCCTTGGCAGCAGGAATGCTAGCAGCTGTGAGTACTACAAGAACTGAAACAAAAAAACACATTGCTATGTAAGATAGATGTGGTGAGGGCTATACAAATTCTGAATAAGCACACATAACAAAAGACCTATATGAATACTCCTTCATCATAGAACATTAGCTGGGTAAATCATTTTTGAAACATTGCTACAAAATGTGGGTTGCTGACATCATCTGTCAAACTAAGTATTTCAGTATATCATTGTAAATCTGTCATGCAATTTTAACATGTAAATGTGAATGTGTGTACCTGAATCACACACACACACACACACACACACACACACACACACACACACACACACACACACACACACAAAGAGATGCCCATACATGTATACAAATGTGAATGGTAGCAAAAGTCAATTGTCCCTATGTATGTTTGTAAAAACAAAATATGGCATTTTAATGAACGTATCACTACTCACTGGATTTACCTTGTTCCCTATTTTTGTGAGAAAGATCTAACAAATCTGAAGATATGAGATATCTATAAGGGTAGACAAAGAGTGCTGTTAACATGAATGAGAATGTTTCTGCTGTCATCTGCAGGCAAATTAATAGGCCTGATTTATACATCAGCTCTATTATTTTGTTCAGTTTGTTTTTTAATATAATATCCTTTTAAAGATGTGAAATATATAAAAATTATTAATGTTTGTTTATATATGTGGTGTGAGTGTGAGTGTGTGTGTGTGTATGTATGTGTGTATATATCTATATATCTATCTATATATATATATATATATATATACACACGCACACACACATATACGTACACACACACACACACACACACACACACACACACACACACACACACACACATTTCTGTGACATAAAAGCCAAGATCCAGGACTATAGCTAATCAGGTTTCAAATTCTCCAACGATGGCTGGACCAAACTTAGGCCTGTTTTTTTTTTTTTTTTTTTAATTATGGGTTTACCCTTAACACCAAGAAATGCACCATATTTTCCTTTGGTAAATCTAGTATCACCTGCTACCTATATAGATAACATCCCACTTAAATTTGATACACTCCTCAGGGATTTGGGTATGTATGTTGATAAGACTCACCTTTCATTTCCACATCTCTGTGTTGATTAGAAATCTTTTGCCTTGCATAATTTATCCTTCATGGTTTCTCCTCAAGGTCCAAAGAAGTTGTCGTCCCATTTTAATCATCCTTATTAGATAGTAGCCGCATTGTGGAACATAATCTACCCTTTGGTGTGTACACTACTAAGCACGTAAACCAGCTTGAGAGACCTCAACAATTCCACACCAAAAAGATCTCAGGTCCCAGCACCCTTGGCTGCTCTAATAGAGGTTGCTGTTAACCTGTCAAACAGTGTACATCCCAAGCAACCCTTAAAACTAGTCTGGATGACTGGATGGGTGATGAGAAATTTTCAATGGAGATATATGGAGAAAGCCTATTTAATGGGGGATGTTGTTAGTCTCCCACCAGTATTGGCTGATGTAGCTGGGCTTCTTGATGGTCTCCTTGGCAGTAGTAAAATATATGACTATAAAATAAATTATAAAAAACAATGAAACAAATGTGACCATGGAATAAATGCTCCTATTACTTAAAAAAACACTGTATAATAAAAGAAAAAAGTATAGGAGCAATCCAAGGCTGACAAAATGTGTCAACATATAAAAATAGCAGTTCAAAACACTGTGCCAAGTTGAAAGTTCCTTCTGATATAAATCCATGCAAAAAAACTTCGTAAACCACTGGATTTATTGACAACAAAGAACAAATAGGTAAGCGCTTTCACCCTTCTGGGCTTCCTCAGACCTTTAAACAATTTCATTCAAAACAAAGGTCAATATATACTAATCTAAAATATGACATCACTTCCTATACTAAATTTAAAAAACTATTACACTAAAAACATATATTATTTAACTAATATATATCTCCAAAATAAAAGTATAAAACATGAAGATACACAAAAAATTAATAAACTGTATATAAAATTCATGTATATACTATAGCTTATAAATAACAAAACATGCAGGTTTATCTGACAGTAAGGCTCCTATTTTTAAGGATGGGTTTGAGGGGGATCTTGTCATTAAGTCCTGGCTTATGATATGCTCTAAGTCTGATAATCTACTTTAATTCCATCCTTTCCATACAGTTCCGCACATCTCCACCTCTAATACAAGGAATGTTGACTTGCATGACCTAAAACTTGAAATTATGCTGACTGTTTCTAAAACATGTTTGGATAGGGCATTGCATGTAGATTGTGAGTGTATGTGATAAAGGTGTTCCCTAATCCTTTCACGCAACCGCCTGTCCTTTTTACCTACATAAAATGCCGGACAGGCTATACATCTAGCTAAATAAGTGACATGTGACGTGTTACAATTAGCATGTACCTGAAACCTCAAGCACTGAGAGGTGGAAGGATGTATGAAATAGGGATTACTATCTAAAAATTCACAAAAATTGCAATGATTACAAGGTAAGGTGCCTATAGTAGGGCTATCATCTGTACCCCTGCTTAATTCCTTAGGATAACATAAGAGCCTCTGTAAGTTCAGTCTATTCCTAAAAATGAACTTGGGATTCTCCCCCACCATCTTCTTGAGCTTAGGATCGACCATCAAAATACTCCAGTTTCTAATAAGTACTTCTTTGATTCTATTGATATCCTGAGTTTAATTAATGGATAATTTCACTACAGATTCATTAGCTGTATCTGAAGGAGGTAACACATTTTCCACTGGGGTTTGCTGGAAAGAGGTTCACAGAGGGGGGAGGAGCAGATCAATGAGCCGAGGCAGACAGAAACGCAAGGCCTCAGGGGGAGAGTATACTGGACCCACACTCAAGAAAATGTGGGAGGAAATACCGAGACATTAATTTGGAATCTCTCAGAGGGAGAATTAAGTGTAGAATAAATTGAAATTCTTAATAAGGGTCTTTCTTTTATTCCATCAGATAAGAGTAACATTACTGATTTAGTAACTGATATTAAATTGTTTACTCGTAATGTTCAATTAAAGTTAGAGTATGGGAATTATCCCAAGTTGTTGGACAAAACAGCTTTTAAAAAAACAAGTACCTATATACCTGTCTTACACCCCCTTCTTAATGCTTTCACGAAGATGGTGGAAGATGATCTACACAAGTTAGACCATGAAAATAGAAAAAGGAAGTGGCATGTAATCTGACACCTAAATTAAGAACATCTATGAACAGACTGAGGGATGACAGAGATATTATAATTAGACCTGCAGAAAAGGGGGGACCCATTGTGGTTATGGATACTACTAAATATCAATGAAGCATTGTTCTTATGTTAAGTGATTCTAGATTTTATGACATAATACAGATGTATGAGATAGGGGTCCGAGTTTTAACAGAATTTTTCTAGTGTTAAAAGATTTACTTTCTAGTGAATTCATAGATCAAGAATTGTTTGATTTTCTATCTGTGTCAAATCCATTGATCCCCATTATCCAAGGATTACCTAAAGTCCACAAAAACCCTCTGGATCCCCCCATGAGGCCTATTGTGACATGGAGAGGTTGGGTTACTGAGCCTCTGTCCTTGTACTTGGAAAAACATATTAGACCCCTAGTAGATAAATTTCCTTACGTATTAAAAGATACAAAACAGTTTCTGTTAGCCCTTTATAAACAAGTGACTACATTACCTAGTGACTCACATTTTAAACTGGCAACCCTAGATGTCCAATCATTATTCAAAGTGATCCCAAACAGAGATGGGATTGAAAGCATCTCTAGATGCCTGCAAGATAATACCAACTATATGTTAATACAAATTGACTTGCTGTGTGCTTTGTTAGAAATCACTTTGGAGAACAACATCTTTTTATTTAATGGAGTGACTTACATTCAGAAGGACGGCATGACTATGGGCACTTCATGTGTCAATAGCTACGCCAACCTGGTCATGGTAGATTGGGAGAAAGTCAATCTATTTAAATTAAATAGTTTTAAAGAGCATGTCATCTTTTATAGTCGGTTTGTAGATGACCTGTTTCTTTTACGGACAGAGACAGATGAAGAACTACGAGAATTCTTTGAAGAGATTAATGGTCTATCATATTTTTTGAATTTTACAATGGATAGCTCAGATAACTAGATTGCTTTTTTAGATGTTTATATTGAAAGGTTACCGAATGGGCTTCTTAATACGGGGGTTTATAGGAAAGCATGCTACAAAAATTCACTTTTTCATAGAGAAAGTATGCACCCCAATTATGTTTTTAAGAATTTAATCAAAGAACAAGCCATACGAGCATCTAGAATGAACCCTAATCATGATGGATTTATTCATGAACTATCTGATTTGAGCGATAAACTTTTACAGAGATCATATAAGATAAATGAGGTGACTATGCATTTTGAAGGGGTGCATAATATGAGAGATAATATAGCACATCCCTATTTTTCCCACCAAACCCCAGTGGAGAATGAGTTGCCTCCTTCAGATACTTCTAATGATTCTGTAGTGAAATTATCCATTAATTATACACTTGATATCAATAGAATCAAAGAAGTACTTATTAGAAACTGGGGTATTTTGATGGTCGATCCTAAGCTCAAGAAGATGGTGGGGGAGAATCCTAAGTTAATTTTTAGGAATAGGCTGAACTTACAGAGGCTCTTATGTTATCCAAAGGAATTAAGCAGGAGTACAGACGATAGCCCTGCTATAGGCACTTTACCTTGTAATCATTGCACTTTTTGTGAATTCTTAGATAGTAATCCCTATTTTATACATCCTTCCACCTCTCAGTGCTTTAGGTTTCAGGTACATGCTAATTGTGACACGTCACATGTCACTTATTTAGCTAGATGTATAGCTTGCCCGGCGTTTTATGTAGGTAAAACAGACAAGCGGTTACGTGAAAGGATTAGGGAGCACCTTTATCACATACGCTCACAATCTACATGCAATGCCTTATCCAAACATGTTTTAGAAACAAACAGTCAGCATAATTTCAAGTTTCAGGTCATGCAAGTCAACATTCCTAGTATTAGAGGTGGGGATGTATGGAGCTATATGGAAAGGATGGAATTAAAGTGGATTATCAGACTTAGAGCAGATCATAAGCCGGGACTTAACAACAAGATCCCCCTCAAACCTATCCTTAAAAATAGGAGGCTTACTGTCAGATAAACCTGCATGTTTTGTTATTTATAAGCTATATTATATACATGAATTTTATATACAGTTTATTAATTTTTTGTGTATCTTCATCTTTTATACTTTTATTTTGGAGATATATATTAGTTAAATAATATATGTTTTTAGAGTAATAGTTTTTTAAATTTAGTATAGGAAGTGATGTCATATTTTAGATTAGTATATATTGACCTTTGTTTTGAATGAAATTGTTTAAAGGTCTAAGGAAGCCCAGAAGGGTGAAAGCGCTTACCTATTTGTTCTTTGTTGTCAATAAATCCAGTGGTTTACGAAGTTTTTGCATGGATTTATATCAGAAGGAACTTTCAACTTGGCACAGTGTTTTGAACTGCTATTTGTATATCTTGACACATTTTATCAGCCTTGGATTGCTCCTATACTTTTTTTCTTTTATTATACTATGAATATAAAGATTCAGGGTCCAAGTTTGACCCCTGATCTCTGATAACTGTGGGGTATACAGGCTCTTCACGTATTCTTTTTTCTGAATACTCTGGCTTCCTCTCACCTTCCAAAAACATGCCAATTAATTCTCCAGACTATGTTACATGCTAAATTTATTCCTGCCTTTGTGGCCTGAATCATGGCAGAAGACTGGTTGCAAAGGACCAGGTCAATACATGTAATTGAATGAATTAAATTAATACTAGGGATGAAAGGAGCTTGCATGAGAAGAAGTGAAGTCCACAACTGAAGCATTAGTTTTCTTTTTTTGAGGAATCAAGCCTCATGGCCTTTGGCCTGGACTTCAGGTCTGTTACATTAGACCTGTGCCTGTCACGCCAGATGTCCTTCATTGATATGTTGTTAGTTAGTAATGAAGGTCTCAAACATTAACTGTCATCAACAGTTACTGCATTGCTAAAACACTAACACTTATGTGGGAGTTGGTCTTTATTTAGCATTGGAATCTGGTGACCACATGAGCACTTAAATGGTTTGAGTGGTTGGGGACTAATTTTTTTCTATGAACTTGGAATTGTGTCATTTTTTCTTTTTTAATTTCTCCAGATATTTTAGATTTCTAATATGATAAAAGGAATGGATGCCATTTCTAAGTCAGGGTATGATTAGAGTCATATCTCTCAAGTGTCCAGATTTTCAAGAATGTCCAGATTTGTGCCTCATATTTTTTGTCAGTTCTTCGTAAAATTTGTGGTTTTCTGGCAAATTATTGAGGTTTGATGTCAGTAAATAGTGACAGATATTTGACTTTCAGACTTCACATCCTTCAGAAAATACATAATTCAAAACCTGTTATTCTAGCAACTTTCTAAGTTTATATGAACAAACTTTTTTTTTAATTTGTTCCTATTTTTGGTCCTTTGTTCCCCCAGTTTTTCTGACTTTGTCCGGATTTCTTGCAGTGAGAGGTTAAGAAGTATGATTAGAGTTCATGAAATTAGTATTGTTTCAGTCTTTGATGTTAACCACTATTGTTTCTCTCAGCATGTACAGTGCACCCAGAATTTCCCCTTATCCTGTACTTCATATGGAGTTACATGTATTGGTAGAATATCTAAGTATGACTGTAAATTCTTTTTTGTTAGACTTGCTGCTCCTACTTCTGTTGAAACTTTCTGGATATTTTTCTTCCACATTGCTCTAATTTCTTCTTGCAATTGCTGGTGTTTTATGGCTTTGTCTCTCTAAATGTAAGACATTGTAATTACTGGGTTTAGCAGTTTCAATGATCAGTGCTATGTTTGCCTTTTTTCATGGACTACTATATCTGTTTTTCTCACATCTATTTTTTTAACTGTTGGTAATGAGCAGTAGCATAGCTAGGGTGAGGTGAAGGGGGAAATGGCCTCAAGCGCAAAGTGTTTGGGGGTGCTATCAGTCATCTGTACAATCCATGTCTGATTTCTCTTTAGTGCAATACTGGCTTTTAAAAGCCGGTATTGCATTTGCAGTCAAACCTGAGCAGTGTAACACTCTGTGTGGTCTCAAATATAACAAGTGGTGCTTGTAGCAAGCAGTTTAAAAAAAAAAAAAAAAAAATATATATATATATATATATATATATATATATATATATATATATATTTTTATTATTATTATTTAATAACACCTCAGTGCTGTAGTGCTCCCTCCTGCTTAGTATAAGCTGTATCAACTCCTTGCTAGATTTTAAAATAAAAAAAAACATTTTGCTTATTTTTTTAATAAAACCTGAGTGCTGTGATGCTCTGTGTGTGCCATGGTATAAACTGTAGCAAGCAGTTTTAAATAAAATTATATTTTCTTACTTTTTTAATAATACTTGTGTGCAGTAGTTCTCCATACATGGTATAACCTGTAGCAAATGCTTGCTTTATTTATAGCAAGTAGATTGCTACACTTTAAAATGGAAGTTTTTCCCTCATCTGAGGAAGGAGGGTTGGAGGCATGGCACAGAAATGGGACCTGATTGGACTCCTGTAATTTAGGAGCATCAGATAACTGATTGTGGACTTTATTTTTGGAATTGCCCATCATGTGGAGTAATGGGGGTGTGAGGTAGAAACAGCTACAAGTCCCAGTTGGCAGGAGCAACACCATTAGATTTTTTTCACTCTTCAGTTGTTGAGGGATGCCATATACAGGAATACTGCAAGTGATAGATAAGCCAGCTATACCATTAGCTATGAGTATAATGTATATTCCAAAGTGATATAAACTTCATCGTACCCTATAATACTTTGTGATTCAGTTTTCCAATGCCTCTCAGATACTTCTATTTTGTAATGATTGCACAATCCCCAGTGCAAAAGTCTTGACACATTATTGTGCCTTTCAGTATACAAGTCCTCTGCCATGGTGTATCACACCCAGCAACAAGATGTGATACTGTTTCCAGTTCTGTTTTACAAAACCTGCATTTGTCTGTTTCTCCCACTTTTTCAATGGCCTTTTCAAACCAGGTTGTATATAGTCCACTATCCTGGGTCACCATTATTAGCCTTTCATCTTTTGGTTTCAGTTCACCTCTCCTTAACCACTCCTGTGTCAAATCTTGGTCGACAAGATGTTTTTCGAGGAGATCTTCGTACTTGACATTATATTTATGGATTTTCCAACTTTCTTTTCTTCTCATCTGATCCTTTTCCTTATGTTCTTTATTTGTTTTTTGGCACATTCAGTTGCTGTCTGATTATTGTCTTCTTCTGGTTTCATTTAAATACCTGTTTGATACTGGAATGCTTCTGCTAAGCGAAGCAAAGATATGTATATTCTTAAGGTTGAGAACGGTGATAAACCAGAAGTTAGCAAAGAAGTTGCTTAGTTCATATAAATCCAGCTCCAAAGAAATGCCAAGAACTTTATTATAACAAAGCTTTCGGATACAAATCGTTCATCAGTGTTAGTACATCTCTAAAAGAGTTCATATCAGTTATATACATTTCACATGAATACAGTCAGCCTATAACAACATAAGATTAATTAACCACATTAAATGTCAGTTAAAAACAATCAATAAGCTTCAAAAACCATATAGAATATTAAAATACATTAAATATATTTTCCTTAGTGTAAATCATTCTGTTGTTCCATATGACTTGTTTGTTACCCTTTTGTTCTTTTGCTATAATTGATTTTTTCCTAAATGGCTATAAACTCTGTTTCCATCATTTCCATTATATAGTTTGTATATAGCTTGAAGGCAAGCTATTGATCTATAATACTTAGGATGGCTTGCAGGTTCACTGTTCAAAAGGGGTATTGTTTTTCCTGTTGTTAGCCAGATTGTTATCTGTTCTGGATGCACATATAAGTAATGCTCAGGACTAAATTTTTTTGTAAAGATATTAATACTTTTAGCCAAAAGTTAGGATGTGTGTGTGTGTGTGTGTCTGTGTGTGTGTGTGTGTGTGTGTGTCTGTGTGTGTCTGTGTGTGTCTGTGTGTGTGTGTGTGTGTGTGTGTGTGTGTGTGTGTGTGTGTGTGTGTGTGTGTGTGTGTGTGTGTGATGAGAAAAATGTATTCTCTCTTGCGCCTTGGCAAAAATGCCTTCAAGGAGTAAAAAAACACTGTATTGCCTCCACATATATAACCTTCAAAACAAATACACAAATTGGCTTAACAAGTGTTAATTACTAAAGATCACATTTCCAACTACACTCATTGTTCAAGCCCTTTCGTGTTAATGTATCCTATATTAGTATATACAATGTCTCTTTACACAACAATTTATCTTTAAAATCCACCTGTTCCCCCACCCTTGTGCAAACATGTTCCAAAATGCTACCTTTAATAGAGTCTGGATTACCGGAATGAAATTGCTTAAAATACTTTCCTAAAGGACTATCAAGATGCTGATTCTTGATGTCCCTAATATGTTCCTGTAACCTAATCTTAAATGATCTTTGACTCTCCATTATATAAAACAATTCACATGAATATTTTAAAACATAAACAATCCCCTCAGTATTACATGAGAACTCCATGTCAGGATAGAAATTAAAAATTTATCTTAGAAAAACTATTTGCAATATGTTTACACACAGAGCGCCTACTGCATTCAAACATGCCTTTTTTAAGGTGAAGTTGTCTGTTAAGCCTCACAGATGGGGAAATAAATCTACTATATACAAACATGTCAGCAATGTTTCGTCCTCTCTTATAAGAAATGTGTGGAAATTTCTTAATTAAATTAAAAAGCTCCTTACTTTTAAACAATATAGCCAATAATATTTTAAAGAATGTAGTAATCATTTACTCGATATACTATACATCATAACAAATAATATATCCTTACTATCAAGGTTTATACTTGTATCAAACATTTCCCTATGCCTATTATAAGGCCAACAAGACAGTGCTTGCTTCTCTCTTCATTGATATAGTTTTTTATTATTATTTATTACATTTTGTTCTTTCCCAATATGTTTGTTCCAGACTCTTTGCAAGGAATCTCTTATTTGTTCTTTATCATAACCCCTTTTAATAAACATTTCGGCTGTACGCTGAACTTCTTCCCCAAATTGTTCATCTTGATTACAAAGTTTTTCTAAATGTATAAAGTCCCCATAAGGGAGTGTGGAAATGAGATGGGGGGGTGGCATTCCCTGCAAAACGTCTGAGCTTTTGAAAGCTGGCCTATACTGAGCTACCTTGGCACATAACCCAAAAGGCCGCTGAGGCAGTGAGAATGATGAACCTATAGCTTTCTTCCCGCTGAGGCAGTGAGAATGATGAACCTATAGCTTTCTTCCTTTTCTTAGAAGGATAATCATCACTCAGTGACTGAAATGTGTCAGTCTTTTGTCAGATCTAGCCAGTTATCTGTTCCAGATGAGGAAAAATGCCTGGACTTGTGCTTTTTTTTTCTAGGAGACCCCTCCCCCAACAAAAGTGCAGCTAGTCAGAGGGTCAGTGTCCTGGGGAAAAGGCTCTTCTGTACAGTAAGGAGATTGTCCCTTGCCTAGCAAAGGCAACTCAACAGTCATAGAGAACATGTCTAACCCCTAGTCCATAGCCGCATCTCAAGGAGCAAAACCAGAGGAAAATGAAGAAATGGGAGAGTTGTTGGAGGAACAACTGATGGCCAGGGCAGCATCACCCATCAACAGCTGAGATAAGACAGAAGCTGGCTTGCAGACTGAAATTTCCCAGATAACCTTCTTTTTACAGCACGGGGAAGAAGGGACAGACTTTATGCGTCTATATTACAAGATCAAATGCTTAGGTGCTCGAACACCTAAACATTGAATTTGTAATATCGAACCCAAAAATGTTGAACAGCACAAGAAATCATGTTGGTTGGCTATGGAAAAAAAAATAACTTTACACCCAAACTAAGTGAGGGGGCTGTGCCCTCCACACCCCCCCAATTAAATATAACAACTCCGAGATCGCTCTACAGTAGACAAAATGGCAAAATCCGGGGAATGGCCAAGGGAAGTCTTTCCATGTATTAAATCGGCCGTTCGCTGTTTTTTGCTTTCGATATTACAAGTTCAATGTTTAGGTGTTCGATCACCTAAGCATTCGATCTTCTAATATAGACCTGAATTTATAAGACCTGGATTCATGCCCTAGTTACAAACAATCTCTCATGAGGATATTTGAACTAGGAAGAGATGGTTAAACTTCCTTAAGAAAAAAAAAAGTTTGAGGTAAAAGCTTTTAGAGACAAACACCAAACACAATAGACCTATCCCCTCACAACACAGTAACATGTCAAGTACATCTATTCCTCAAAAAATTCACTTACTCTCATAAAAACTTATGACATCCCACTGTCTTAAAGACGAGAAAAGGAGCCCAATAAGTAGCCACACAAAAACAGAAACTTTTTCAAGATTGTTTTTTTTTGTCAAGACCACCCTGTCTATTAATGTACTAACTCCATACAAAGTTTCTATAGTAAAATATTACAATATCTCAATATTTTGAAAGACAAACTAATTTTACACAGAACTTTTCTCAGAGAACAATTTCAGCTTAGACAGAAACTAAAAGACACCTGTCAACAAAAGGGCAGAAATGCCCTGAAATAAATCACACACATACACACACACACACACACACACACACACACACACACACACACACACACACACACACACACACACACACACGCACGGTCAGTTTCTGAGAGGGCTTTATAATTCAGTAGGATGAGGGTAGGGCACTTGCCATTTAGCATGCAAGTACACTTTGAATTAACAGCATGTGAAAATGTATAGCAGGTCCACATTTTTGCTGTTGCAGTCGACAAAGGGCCACAGTGTATACATATTACTAGTGGAAGGATGTATAAATACTTTGTTCCAGCTAATATACTTATAGAAGGAACTATTTATACAATTTTACAGTCCTTTTGTCACTCTGCATATGAGGATATTTTACACAAATATTAAGGCTGTGGAGCAGTTACTGTGTAGTATTCTTGGAATGCTTAAAAACAAACCTTGTTTGCTTTTCTATAATTCAAGCAAAGTCTGAAGAAGCTAATAAAACACACCAGTTATTCCTGATAATGCCTTCCATCTCCCTGAAGTTAACACTGTATGTGACAGGCTAGCTAAGCTGCATTTCTTTGATCCACCATAGGTGGTTTTGTAAGAAAATCTCAGATGCTGAATAGGATATAGCCCCAAGAGATCTTCATTCTCTGATAGTGTTCACTGCTATTTCTTTGCCTTGTTCAATGTAATCCCTGTATGCAAACTAATTGTACAGTGATCACTTCCCTTTCAAAGTCACTGTTATCAGTGGTTAACCTTGAAGATCTGTAGAACTGGAATTTAGTTGCCTTTCTGTAAATGCAACTAGGTAGCATACAGAACATACTATTCCTATTTAATAGGTATTAACCGTAACTTCCTTCATAAGTTATCTGGCACCTAGTTGTTTATCTTCCCGGTTCTTGTAGATAATTATATTAAAAAAAAAATAATAGTTATGGAAGTATGAATGCTGACATTTTAACAAATGCCAGTATTGAATTTGTGGTCACGGCTGAAGTGCTCAGTGTGTTAGACAGTCTGTAACAAGATGCTTACTATATTTGTAGCAAGGAACTAGCTACAGTTTCAAGTCAAAGAGCCTTTTTTTTTTTGTCTTCAAATTGAAGACTTTTTTACTTACAGTCCTGACAATTGCGAGGGTCCCCTTTCAGTTCGGGGTCCTACTATGCCCAATCAGTCCAGTTGGCCTAAATTGCACTCAGTATGAAATTCTTACTCATATTTTTCTTAATACTGTATGCAGTACACATTAGATCTCTCTCTCTCTCGCTCTCTCTCTCCTACCATTCATACTATTTATAGTCTCAGTCACTACTTGTGCTATAAACTACAAGTCTTACAAAATAGCTGTAACATACGATGTACCACAATTTGTTTACTTTATGTTAATAATCCCTTGTAATGTATACATTATATTATGTTATATTAACTAATGTATGTCAAAAAACACTCATATGTTATCCTGTGCATGTTTTTATGTGGAACTTTCCTCCCTGGCACTTGGCTAAAAAGAAGCTCTTTCCAGTCAAACTTTCCTGGTAAATAAATGTAAATAGAGTTCTATTAACAGAGGGACCTTGGACTGCAATCCATGCAAATTTCATAAGGCTACTACCACCTGCAAAAGAAGGTTACAGAACTGTTATGTAAAAAATTTTTTTATCAAAAACTGAAATTTTATATTTTGTGATGGTAAATAAGTTCATAGGTGTATACTAGGCTAACGATCACTGGGGCCTTTATATACTAGCCATGCAACCCAAATGTATCCAACAAATGATTGCACCTTAGAAGTTACTTAAGGGGTGTATGTTAGTTAGGACATGATTTAACAGCTGCCTCTAGCCATCAAAGACATAGGTGCCAGACCAGGGATGAATTTCCCAGTTTTCCATCCACTGGTCCAGGTTGCACTTGAATAGGGTTAGGAAAGGGCTTTGCTTCACATGGATGGGAAGCCTATTCCAGAGAATGGGGATCCTCTGAGATGCATACCTGTCTCGCCATCATGTCCTAAGTCACAAACAAAGTTTCAGTCCTTAGAACTTTTAGTTCTGGTGTTTTTCATTTTGTGGCTATGCAAAAGGTCCATTTGAGCCAGATCCAAGGATGCCTTGTATGCCAGGTATAAATCATCTGTCAGCAGTTTGCTAGAAACAAGGTATGGAGATAGGACATTGTGTTTATGCCCTGTATTCTTTTTGTGAGGAACTTCTGTGGACGTTCCAGTTGTTACATGTGCCTGGTAAGGTACATACCAAAGGGGACCTTATACTCTATGATGGGTCTAATGAGGGTTGAATACCTTAGACTTGAATGGATGCCATGCCCTTACTTATAAGTTGAGTGACATAGAATGATTTTCTGACTACCTTAGACACATTGGTCAAAAGCAAGGTCACTACATGAATTCCCAAATCCCTAACTACTGTGCCTACTTTTAGGGGTGTTTTACCAATGAGGTGGTTTCCCTGGGTGGCCATATTCCCAAAAGGTACTAGTATGCATTTCATGGCATTGAATTTTAAGCCACGACATTGTCACCAGTCATTTCTCTGTGTTGGACTTTCCTCTAAGGTATTAGTATCTTGCGGATTTCTATTATTGTTCCTAGCTTGTAATCATCTGCAAACTTGAAAGGTCCTTGACATTGGGCTTGACTTCCAAAATATAGATGATAAAGGGGAGTGGACAGAGCCCTGGAGGAGTCTTTGTGGAGGTGACTCCTTGGTTCCTCTTTGTGAGCCAGCTGTTTATCCAATGTGTTACATAAGGTTTTATGCCTAATTCCATGAGTTTATTTACAATGCTTGAGCGGGTTATTGTGTCAAATGCCTTAGCTAGGTCAAATCAGGCAATATGCACCATTTTGCCCTCTGACCTTCTCTCAGGCATTCCATCAGGTTCAATAAGGAATGACCTGCCTTTGACAAAACCAAACTGGGTTAGGTCCAGTGGATTAAGGTTTTCTATGTCATTGTTAATCAGTTCCATGTTAATTCTTTCTATGGTTTTGATATGAGACTAGTCAGACTAATGGGTCTGCAGTTTAATTGTTCCCAGGACCCATCAATGGTCCACCCTCGTGCAGAGGGATGACCATTGAAGTCTTCCATTCATGTGGAATGAAGCCTGTGTGGGGGCTATGGCTGAATAGTAACATCAGTGACCCTGATAAGTTATATTTCAGGATATATAGGAGGCATCCTGAGATGATATCAGGACCAATTAAAGCTGTATTTTTGGCCTTAGAGAGTGCATTTAAGACCTGTTCCTACTAATGGTTGTAGGGGTTATGTTAGATGGTATTTCCTGAGGGTGGGTGGCTGGGGATAAAAGGAGGGTAAAGCTGGAGCTGAATTTATCAACCAAACGATTTGCTATGTCTCCTGGTTCCATAAACATGGCTCAATTTACCAACAGTTTGGTACACAGTTGTGTGTTGCCTTTGAGGTGTTGTACACATCTAAAGAAAGCCTTATGGTTGTACTTGGTGTGGGATGCTGTCTTTACCTCAGAAGTTGCTGTATTGGACTTAAACAGTCCTCTTATTTGTCTATTCAATTTGATGAGAGATTTTTTTTTAATCTTTTTTGGTGTTACACTTTTTAATTTTAGCAATTACTTTTTTCTTTTGTTCTCCAAACTATTTAATTTTGGTTAGTTTTGGGCTTACGTCTGGTAGGCACAGCAGTCACTATGCAATCAGTGATGTGGTTGTACAGAGCTTCTGTGAATAATTCCACATAGGCAAATGTTATCTGGGATTGGAGGGCTTTGAAATTTTGGCAGGTCACTTAATAAGAGGTAATTTGTCTTGGCATAGTTTATAACTGTTACAGGGTTTGTTGTGTTACAGAACTGATTCTTATTTCAAAGGAGACTAATTTGTGGTCTGACCTTACCAGAAAGGACATGATACTGGGGGTGAAACGTTGTCCCATATTTGTGAGTACCAGGTGCAATATGTTTGTACCTCTAGTAGGTGTACACAGTACAAATGAACTTTCACATGCTGTCACTGTAAATAAACTGCACTAAATCTGATTCAAGTGCCTCTGATATGTTGCCTTACTACAATACCATTTTATTTCTTACTTCAGTCATCATTTATGTTCTGATTCCATGGACAACCACAAATGACTGTCTTTTTGTTTTGTTTTGTTGAATAACCTTAGAAAACATCATAAATTGAAATGTGTGATGAATATAGACTCACAGGCATTTACTGCTGTCAATGGCTTCAGTAACTTTGCCACCTGAAGCTGTTAGCATGCAGTTAAGTAGTCAGGTGATGTGTATTACAAATGACAAAACCATTGTCTTGCCTTTAGTGACACAACTCTGAGTCCGGTAACCATTGCTGAATACACATGAATGCTTCTTGTACTTTGATTTCTGCACTGGATAAATCATATACAGAAAAAATTATAATAGATTTCACCGCTTACTGAAGTAGAGCAAAAGATGTACAACAGATGAACATGTAATTGAAAAATAAGGAAAAAGGATGGTTGGCTCCATAGTACAGTGGAGTCTTTTTGCCCTGAAAGTGACCCAGATGACTCAGGATATACTAAGGATCTGGCACATAGACTGGCCAACTATAGCTCATGCCATGAAAGGAAGGAGGCAGCCTGACATGCTGCACAACTAAAACATAGTGTAGGTGGAAGCATTAGAAACTGCGATGGGCACAGTCATCAAGCTACATGTCCAGGCAGAACCACAATATGCCCCTGTGCAGACGGATTCTTGGGTTACTGGGACATTGTTACAGGACTCCTGCAGGTGGCAGAAGTCTGTTGTATCGGGCAACAGTGAATAAGATTAGGTGAAAACTCTGATGGCTTCCTGGAAATGGGTGGCTAAAGGTCAGTGGCACAGGGAGAAACAGAGATAAAAAAAGAAATAAAAATGAGTTGTCCTAAGTCTGAGGCATAGATAAGTAATAAGCTAGCTGCCCTTACTGGCCATTTTAAGCCTAGTCAATTTCCCTTTCAAAGCTGAGAATCAAACCATGTATCATGTGACGGTAAGGTGGACATCTTAACCATTAATAACAGCCCCCATCCCTAAACAAAAATAGTGGAAGAAGAGATTTGAAACATGCACCCTTGTTACAAGAAACCCCCTGCATTAGCTTACTGCACTGATAGGGTACTAATAAATTCTAATAATGGCAGGTATGCTGCAGTTTTATTTTACAGCTTGAGGGCTGACAAACATAGGTCACTGGTAACACATATAGAGAGATTGTCTTCATGCCTTCATGCAGTGGCCTTGCTCTAAGAAGTTTAATATGAAGATGCTTTGACTCTAATTAAAGGGGAGATGTAAATACAAGGAGGGGAGGTGTTAATGGCCCAGTAATTGTGGAATGTAAGTATGATGCATTTAGTTTTAGGTGATTAAGGGACAATGGAAACAGTAGAGCAATAATAAGGTATCTGGATTCCTGGGAGAAGAAAGGACAAAATGTGCCTTGCACATAGGTGCCAGAAGCTGTTGAAGACTCAGGGGGCAGAGGGTGAGAAGAGCACTTGGTGATCTAAAAAGGGCAATTTTTTTTTTAATTATTTACCACCACAACATAGGTTCATTTAAAGGACATTTTAAGCTTAGCCAATTTCTCTTTTGGTGCTTGAATTAACATTTCCTAATTGGTCTTACCTATCCCATGACTGATAATTTTACATTAGCCCTAGTGAGAATAATTGTAATCATACCATAAATAATTTTGAGGGGACCCATGTAAGGGATGCAGCATTTAGGAACTGTCTCTATCCATTTGTGGCATGGGGGGCAATCCTGGAGTACATTTTCTATTACCCATCCTTAGATCCAAGTTGCATTTGAATATGGACAGGGATGAGCTTTGTTTTACTTGAATGGATAGTTTGTAACCCCCTGCCGTTCCAGCAGCAGCCCCCTCTCCAGCCACTCCAGTGTTCCATTACTTGCCTATTTCTCCTCAGTTACCATAAACACTGTTCACACCTGTCAGTGTGCATACTGTTTTCTTATTTACTTCTACAATGATTACAGAAATTGAAATAAAATAGCGCAAACACTGAGTCATTTGCTAAACAAACAATATAATCTCACAATGAAAACAGACTTAGCATGAGCAGTAAACTTCTCTGCCCTTGAAACTCACATTCATTGAAACGGCATGAAAACCCATATTCATTTTGCATCTGTCTGGTGGAGGACTAACCTTACTTCTGTTTCTTATGCATTTTTAGGGCCATGCATACATATATGCGTCCTTTGATTCACCTTCCTGATTGTATTAAATTATATTCCTTGTGTAATACAGCACCACTTGTTAGAATGTGTTTTAATTTGTAGTTTTGAACAGTCTTCTAGTATGCAATGAAACAAAATGTATGAACCAATAAGGACAAAACTACCAATTTCAGAAAATTCAACCATAAAAGGCCATTCAGACTTCTGTCACTACAATCCACCAATATCAGTAAGTATGCAAAATCTCATGCAGAAGTAAAGTCATCTAAATAATTTCGCATTAAAGGGATCTGTAACTAATGAAGGGGTTGCTGCTAGCAAACAGTTTTATATTTCATTGTTTCATCTACAAATAGTGCTTGTTGCCCTTGAAGAATACATTGTCTATGTTACATTAAAAAATGATAAGCTAGTAATATTGCAATAGGGAATGGATGGCAAACTGATAACAGGTTCATAGTTTCTAGGTAACTTCTCCAGAGGAGGACATTTACAGGACTGTAGCATCCACTCCTTTTAAAGTACAACACAGTACAGTATCAGCAATCCATCTGCATACTGTGGGAGTAGAACCTATAGCCTTCTGCATCAAAACTAAAGTATACTACCTGCTGCGCTACTAACAGTGCAAGCAGACTTGGCATAAGCAGCACTAAACGTTTCTTCCCCTGAAGCTCTCAGCTCCTTGTAAAATCCTCACTTAACTTCTTGAATCACAAGTGGTGGTATGGGTAGAGAATTCAGTGTTTTGTTTATTGTACCTAAGGTATGGGGTTTGAGCCTGAGTAACACTAACCACCAGTTATACCTAACTGGGGCATTTACACACACACACACACACACACACACACACACACACACACACACACACACCACTCCCCAGCAGCATATCAGACACACACACACACACACACACACACACACACACACACACACACACACACACACACACACACACACACACCACTCCCCAGCAGCATATCAGACACACACACACACACACACACACACACACACACACACACACACACACACACCACTCCCCAGCAGCATATCAGACACACACACACACACACACACACACACACACACACACACACACACACACACACACACACACACACACACACACACACATATCACTCCCCAGCAGCATATCAGACACACACACACACACACACACACACACACACACACACACACACACACACACACCACTCCCCAGCAGCATTTTCAGCATCTGCCCACTAGATGGCACCCTCCCCCCACCAATTAAATTCCAGTTCACTAACTCTTTTATAATTTTCTGTTCAATGACTAACTTTACTTTTTCCCTTTAAAGCACCGTACACTCTAACTTTACTCTCCTCTCTTAAAACACCATAGCCCACCCTATCCGACTACATCCTTGTTCCCTGTACTTCCCTGTCTGCAAACCTCACTCCACTGATAGGTTCTCGATCTTCCCTTGCCTTCTTTGGTTCTACCCGCTCTGTTCGCCCTGCGGGCTCACTCCGCTCCCCTACCCTGCCCCCAATTTCCACCCGCCCCCAGCACCTCTACCTTTATTCTTCACAAACCACACCCACTAATCCAATTACCCAATCATTCTCCATTCCCTCGATACACCCATTCTCTTATCCCGCCCACTTTAATCTTAAACTATCCCACCTAGTTTACCCCACCTATCCAAATACCTTCAATTACTCTATTAACAAACAACCTTTAACTACTACCTTATCAATCACAACTCTACTTCCCACTCCATTCTCTAATACAAAAGACCTACCAGCTTCATAACACATACAATCACTCTATAATTCGCAAATTGTTTTAGTAATCTACTTAACAACTTGTCACCTCATCTCATAATGCTTTCTAAACCTTTACTCATCTCCCTTCTACTACTACTACTCCCACAGTTTTCCTTTATTCTCTACCTCACCCAACCCACTAATATCTACCACTCACAATCCTTCCACATAACTAACCATCTTACCTCATCTCTCCAACACTCATACACCCCAATTTCCCCACATCTATATCCCATAAAAAAAATCTACTTTTTCCATACAAACTTCTAACCTCACATAGACATTATACTGTCACAGTAACTAGCAATTCTTCCAAAATCATAAGGGAGCCCAATGTATACTCTAAACTTTCCAATAACCTCTCTAACTCTATCCTACATCTAATTACCACCCTATTATCTGGAGATATCCATCCTAACCCAGGTCCACTCACCTCAACAACTATGAACAAGTCCATACTACTTACCTCTTTAAACTCCCAAAGCATAGTCAACAAAATCCCAAACCTGCACGCCTGGCTCACACAAAATAAACCTGACATCCTATCCATCTCAGACACATGGTTAAAACCTCACATAAAAGACTCTGAAATTATCCCACCCAACTATTCTATCATTAGAAAAGACAGATCTCATAAAAAAGGGGGTGGTGTAGCTCTCTTATACTTATCCTCACTATCAGTTACTCCCTATAATAAACCCACTCCCCACTTTAAAAATGCTGAACTTCTACTAACATTACTCCAAATCAACAAACACAAGCATATATGTATAGCCTCCCTCTACATTCCCCCAGGTGACAATATTTCTATACTTGAAGACATTCTCTCCTGGCTCTCTACCAACATTAGTAATGAAACAATAATCCTAGGAGACATGAATATCAATTGGGCCTCCATTCAGTCTCCCTCTAATCCACTTAACATTAACCTCTACAACTTCTCTCAGCTTATCAACTCTGTAACCTGCCCCTCAAAAAACCTCTCCAGTGGCACTACCCTAGACTGGATCTTAGTCTCTCACCCTCATTATTACTCTGACAGCGGTACTCTCCCCGATCCTCTTAGTGACCACTTACCCACCTTTATACACCGACTACCCTTACCCCTTCATCGTACTCATAACTTCATTACCACACGTAACCACAGAAACTTTGGCCCAACAGCTTTTTCTAACTCTCTAAAAGCCATAAATTGGAATAGCCTAAAAACAGTTCCTCTAGAGAATGCAGTTGCCCATTTTAGCACAACCTTCTTACATCTCCTAGACCACCATACTCCCCTAAGAACAAAAAGAATAAAGACCAAAACTGCCCCTTGGCTTATCAAAAATACACTTGCTACAATGCGACACAGAGACAAACTCTGGACTCAATACCAAAAAAATAGGACCCCCCTCATCCATAATGAATATAAAACACTTCAAAATAAAGTAAAAAAGCTCATCATCACTGATCGACAAAACTATTTCTCCTCACTCCAAAACAACAATAAAACAAACCCTCAGAAATTCTGGAAAGGCATCTCCACTCTCCTACATCCCAGTAAACCAGACACCCCCACCCCAGACCCGAATACTTCCGATACAGACTTGGCTACTCAATTTAACTGTTTTTTTATTGACTCTATATCCAAATTAACCTCTTCCTTCTCCAACACTACTACTTTTTCCCATTTACCCACACCCTCATCTACTTACCCTCCACCATCAACCACTAGTGCACTCCTTCTCCCATCCTCTAACTCTACACCCTTCTCCTCCTACTCCACTCTCCCTCCCTCCTCATCACCCCATACCCCTAGATACCCCCTCCTCCCACTCCCCACCTTTCTCTCTAAAACCCATACCCACATCTACCATAAAAAAACTTCTTCTAAATCTGAAGCCTGGTTCAAATGCTCCTGATAATATTCCTCCACAATTCCTGAGCATAGCTGCCGAAGCAATTGCCTACCCCATTAGTATTTTAATAAACCGCTCCATCCAAGAAAGCACAGTGCCCCTAATTTGGAAAAAGGCCTTTATCGTACCCCTGCATAAAGGAGGCAACAATAACAATGTGACTAATTTCCGGCCCATCGCTATCCTGTCTCCCATCTCTAAACTCCTTGAAAAGTGTATCCAATTACAACTACTACCATATCTCATTGATAACCACCTATTAACTTCCACACACCATGGTTTCAGACCAGGCCACAGTACTATGACAGCCCTCCTCTCCTTCTTGGAAACTGTAAACAAAGCCCGAGACTCAGGTCATACTGTTTCTTCCCTTTTTCTTGATCTCTCTAAGGCCTTCAACACTATCTCCCACAACCTTCTTCTATCTAAACTCTCCAAGCTTAACCTATCTCCTTCCTCTCTGAACTGGTTCTCTAGCTACTTATCCAACAGATATCAAGCAGTAAAATGGAAAAAGGCAACCTCCTCATTCCTTAATACCCCAACTGGAGTTCCTCAAGGTTCCATATTGGGTCCCCTCCTCTTTAATATAGTTATTAATGACTTCTGCAACTCTATCCCTTTCTCTAATATCATCCAATATGCAGACGACTCTACCATTATTTGCTCAGCCACTTCTATCCCCACACTTCTAAAGCTAACTCAAGATGCTTTTTCTTCCACTGAACAATGGATGGAAAAGAATCACTTAGCACTCAATACTTCTAAAACCAAATTAATGGTATTTACTCCCTCTAAAGTCACCCCTTTCAACAAAAACACATTTTGTATTACTAGTCATAACAACACAACCCTGGAACTGGTATCAGAGACCAAGCTACTTGGCATCCAAATTGACAATCAGCTTAAATTCAACTCCCACATACAACTAAATATCAAAAAACATCATAAACTAGGCATGCTTTATCGACAAAACCATTATCTTACACCCACCACTAACTCACTCTCTCTACATCTTTTCTCATTCCCTCCCTCCTCTATGGTGCCCCTCTCCTAACTAATCTACAATCCTCTCTGAAAACTCAACTACCTTGTTGCTACAACAAAATCGCCAAGTTCGCCACTAGCCATAAGTCTTCCACTCACCACTGTTCCTCTCTTCACACACTAAAATGGCTAGAGCTACCCAATCAGCTTAACTATACCCAACTCACTCTAGCACACAAGCTCATTCTCAACCCCTCACTCTGTCCCTCCCTTTCCTCTGCATTTAAAATGCACCTACCTGACAGAGTGCTAAGGTCTAACAACCAAAATCTTTTAGAAGTATACAAACCAGCTCGTCCCCCAGGCAAACACATCCTATCCTTTAGTCTAGCACGACTCTGGAACTCCCTACCACCATCCATTCGTACTACCCTTAGCTACTCTATCTTCAAAAAAACTCAATGGGAATACTCCTGCTGCCACCCTACATAACTTACTCTGCAAACTTTCATCTCCTCTTCCCCTCAATAGCATTCTTCCTTTTCATATATTCTTGTAAATTCATTTCTAAATGTATGTAATTCTTATCCATACCTCTCTCTGCAAGTTTACCACACGTATTATCAATCCTGTATATGTCTATTACTTTGTAATGTTACTTTGTTAGTCTGTATCATCTATATGATCCATCATAAGTATACAGAATTTCTAATGTATGCTGAACTTTTTTGTAATTATTTGCTTGAACTTTTTGCATTGTATAACTATCATTAATAACCTACTGTATTGAGATTGTTATGGAGCTTTTCTCCCCAGGACTCCATTGAAAACGGGTTCATTTTGGCCCAATGGACTATCCTGGTAAACCAACTGCAAATAAATAAATAAATAAATAAATAAATATCAGACACACACACACACACACACACACACACACACACACACACACACACACACACACACACACACACACACACACACCACTCCCCAGCAGCATATCAGACACACACACACACACACCACTCCCCAGTAGCATATCAGACACACACACACACCACTCCCCAGCAGCATATCAGACACACACACACACACACACACACACACACACACACACACACACACACACACACACTCCCCAGCAGCATATCAGACACACACACACACACACACACACACACACACACACACACACACACACACACACCACTCCCCAGCAGCATATCAGACACACACACACACACACACACACACACACACACACACACACACACACACACACACACACACACACACACACACACACACACACACACACACACACACACACACACACACACACACACACACACACACACCACTCCCCAGCAGCATATCAGACACACACACACACACACACACACACACACACACACACACACACACACACACACACACACCACTCCCCAGCAGCATATCAGACACACACACACACACACACACACACACACACACACACACACACACACACACACACACACACACACACACACACACACACACACACACCACTCCCCAGCAGCATATCAGACACACACACACACACACACACACACACACACACACACACACACACACACACACACACACACACACACACACACACACACACACACACACACACACACACACACACACACAAAACACTCCCAGCAGCATATCAGACACACACACACACACACACACACACACACACACACACACACACACACCACTCCCCAGCAGCATATCAGACACACACACACACACACACACACACACACACACACACACACACACACACACACACTCCCCAGCAACATACCAGACACACACACACACACACACACACACACACACACACACACACACACACACACACACACCACTCCAGCAGCATATCAGACACACACACACACACACACACACACACACACACACACACACACACACACACACAAAACACTCCCCAGCAGCATATCAGACACACACACACACACACACACACACACACACACACACACACACACACACACACACACACACACACACACACAACACTCCCCAGCAGCATATCAGACACACACACACACACACACACACACACACACACACACACACACACACACACACACACACACACACACACACACACAGCATTCCCCAGCAGCAGCATATATCTGAAATCTCCTTACCTGCACACTCTCATTAAGAGCTGTACAGCAACAGAAGTTTAAAATTTGTGCTTTCGCGCCTAAGTGTGTTTGGGTGTCAGATGCACGAAAGACGCCACCATAGAGTTTTTTGCTGCCACAAGCATTAGACAAGACAAGATGGTCTTGAAAAAGTGGATGGACGCTCCCTCCCCCTCATTCAATGGTTCTGGCATCCTTGGCCTTGCACATGTGGTATAGTGCAGTAAGGCTATGGGATAACATTACTGAAGAGAAACCAGGAATGGCCCAGCAGCAATGCTCTACTTTGGCTGGGCTACAGATTTCACTAGTTTATGTTATGAATGTAGCCTGCATGGAGAGAAGTGCAGGTAAAGGCTACTTTGCTCAATAAATGCAAAGGTGGGGAATGGAGATATAAAGTGATACAATATCAGTGGTAAAAAATTAAAAATCACCGTATAGGACCTTTACAACAGCATGTTTTTTTATTATTTTCTTTTGTGCTTTTAAGGGAAGATTTTCTGGAGGAAGTATGAATCCAGCACGTTCTTTTGGACCAGCTGTAATCATTGGGAGTTGGGATTATCACTGGGTAAGTAAATTATTTATATTATATGAATTATAATTAATGTAAAAAGTACAGGATTATGTACCGGCAAACCAACTCACTCTACTAAGACACTTTAATATACACATGTGAATATTAAAAAAGATATTATGCACTGTTCTCCACTGAAATACTGATATACCTCTCAAGGTTTATGAGAATGTTTCCAGTTGTGAGCCCAGCTTTTTTGAGATATACAGGGAAAGAGGTAGGTGACTGGTTCCATATCTTTGGAACTTGCCCTGCACTGTAATAATTTAGGAAGGGGCATGGCCGGCCTTAGGCATAGGCGAACTAGGCAACCGCCTAGGGTGCCATATCAGCAGGCCTCATAAAGGGCGCAATTTTATTTATTCATTTATTTAAATTTTATTACTTTTCATTCGATCTGTAGCACCACACCAGAACTAGAGAGACAAAATTTGCACTCTACTTGGCTCCCCGTCTCTAAGTCTGTCTTGACAGTACTGTGACATCTGGATTGCGCCCCTCCCCAATCGGTAGCAACAGCATTGTAAAGAATCTGAATCTTGCTAAAAAGCTGTACGTTGATTCTGAAAGGGACAATCCCATACTACTAAATTCGAACGCAGATGAGTTTTATAAGGGGTAGTCAGATAGCATGTATCAGCAACACCCACTGAGTTCCATCATTATCCAGCCCCTCCACCTCCTATCAGCTTAATGTGAATAAGTGTAAGTTTTGTGTAACACATAAGTTTTTATTCCCCTCAAGAACATGGACGATTTTTCATTTTATTCCACCTTCTTCCAAAGATGTCATTTGCAATTTATAACTGCAGTATTTGTCAGTGACAATTTGTACAAAACTACTTCACAATATGGGCATTTCATGATCACTTATCAAGTATACATGGAGATATCAGTTTAGAAATCCTTTTTTCTAGTTTTTTTAAATAGTTCTCATTTATAAATGCCAGTGCAAGTGCATTCATAAATGAGAACATATATGTATACTTGCTATATGATCACAAAATGCCCATTTCATGATCCAGTTTTCTACAAATTATTATGCACAAATGCTGCAATCATAAATTGCAAATTATATCTTGCTAAAAAAAGTTCTTTGGATCCTGATTTTGCTTTCCGTAGTATGCACTTGCTACTTTATTGCGGAATGTCAGTTCCGTGGTTATTGCCGGTTCCGCCATTTTTTTTAAAGTCTTTTTAAAGCGTGTATGTGCGTGTGAGAGTATATGTATTTAAGAGATGGCAGTGGTTGCTATGTGGCTTATTTAAGTAAGTTTGTGCCTGCAGCCCCAGAAATTTGTGCTGCTCATACACATAGTCCTCCACGATGTACACATGTACAGATTGCAGTAGGTATTTCCTGGATCATTTAAATACCTTCTTTGAACCTAGGAGGGTGTGTGTGTGTGTGTAAACCGGAAGAACAACTCAGTCAGGTTACAGTTTTCACTGTTTATATCCTAAAGCTCCTGTGATGGAGGCACATGGAGCATATGCAAATGATCCCTTAAGGACATCAAGTATTTCAGCTACACAGTTTATAATAAAAAAGTTTTACTACTGAGCAGCTTATGTTTGCTCGTTTGCATTAACTTCTGTTTCATTCCCTTTTTCTGTGTTTTATAGTAGGAGTGTAATGGCATTCCTTGTTGAATATTCACTGCTGTGACAGGCAGGGAACAGGCAAAGATTACTGGCATAATTTCTGCAGCGAGACCCTTTGCATGCATTTAGATGGACAACCTGATGTGACTGTTGCTTTCCTATTTAGTTTTTGTAGTAACCCAACACCGTGCATGTTTGGACTGCAGAAGAGCATGCCTCAGTATTTTAGCATTTTGGGGATGACGTGAGATGCATATAGGTAGATTGTGCCCGGTGGCAAATCAGAGCATCCTTTTTTTCACATTAGTTGGTTATATCTCAACCTGTTCACTCGGATCAGGGACAGAGAGCGACACTGTATGAGGTACAAAGACAGAAAAAGTGGGACACCTTTTTTATAGGTATCATTCATTTAGAAAGCTAGTAGAGTAAATGAGTGTGTATTAACATGCATTTTCTGAAAAATGTAAAGTTTCCAATTATGCTTAATGCTGTATTTTATTTACTTAGTGTCTCAGTATTTTGTTATAAATTAAAACATTTTAGTAGGGGTAACAACATTTTGAGGCAAAATCTAGGATGCTAGTTTTGCTGGATGTGAGCTCTGTTTGTACTGGTTGTCTGTCAAGGTGTTTAGGAAGCCACATAGTGAAAATAAGTACATTCTGGAGAATGCGTTTTATAATTTCTTCACAGCTAAAGAAAATCATTTTTTTTGTCTCTGGTAGATTGTATGTAGGAGCATCATGCTTAGTATTTAAAAGTATCTGCCTCACAGCTTCATAGTCCAGAGTTCCTTAATGTCCTCTATTGGTGGACAGTGGAGAATTTGCATGTTGTATATAGTCACATTGCATTGTTTTTTCCAGTGTACACCAGTTTCCTCCCATCCCCTAGAGTATGGGATGATTGGCAACATACTAAATTGTCCTCACTGAAGTGCATTTTCCCTTGCCCTTTTGGCATGAGTTTTGGTTAATGAGTCCAAAAAAGACCAAATTCACAACGATATTTACTTGTAACATGCAGGAGTAACTTGTTTTGTGCATTTTACTCTTGGAATATGAACAAGGGGTCCACCTGCTTACAGTAACTAACCAAAATTGTTTAATTGCACTGTATCAGCACTCCATCCTTAAGCATAAACTTCATCCCCAGTGAAATAATTGATATGACTGTAGGATACTGGAATGAGACTGGAGTGAATGGTTTTATCTGGTAATTACCCAGAGCTGTGATGAACAGGCGCTATTCTTTTTTACATGGACCAAGTTTCTTTGTACTTTTCAAAATGAATTCAGTACATGCGGTAGTTAAGTTAAAAATGCTTTATTATTTACAGATGTCAACAATATCCGAATACTGTCTCCAGTAACAGTGCTGATAAGCTATAACAGTCATTAGAAATTTTTTATTATACAACGACCCCCCATTAATATTCCAAAATGTGCAGGCTGATTGGTCAGCGTGCACTTTGTAAATCAGAGTTATAGTAATGGAAAAAGGTCGTCCAGACTTTTTCCTTCAGTATAACTCTTTTTTTTACAGCTGTCTCGCTATGTTAAATGAGTTTGTTTTTTAGAGTTAGTACGGTGGATTGAGATTGAGAGATACCCCTCAGAGATTATGTGTGGAGGTTTTGGTGAAGAGTTTGAGTGAGAGACAGGAAGATGTATCTTGAGAAAGGTCTTTGTGAATTTGTGATCCTAGAAAGAGACTGGCTTTCAAGTGTTGGAGCTCTATTTATCCTCTAGCAGAGTGGCTATGTCCTCTGAGTCCAGATGTGTGATTATCAATTTGTTCTGCACAGTGCTGGGCACTGTTTCTAAGGTTTCTAACATAAAGAAGCCATTCTGGTTGTCCTTAGTTTGGGTGGCAGTTTTACCTTATATCTGGATTTGGATAATTTGAGCAGGGTCTGGAGTCTCCTGTTAAGTTTAGCAAGATTGTTTTTTGCATCTTGAGAGTTGCATTTTATTTTTACGTGCAATTATTTTTTTTTTCTTTTTCTTTTATTACAGAGCCTGTTTATATTTGGGTTCCACCACATTTGATTTGGTTTGATTTTGAATTTATTTTATTTACTTTAGAGGAGGACAGATGCATCTGTGCAGTTATTTACGTGTATAGAATTTGGCAGACAGGATTCTTCATAAGTACTGGGGTCATTGAGTTGGAAAGTGACGTTGAATTTAGCCAGTGATCACCCACTTTCATCAGATTAGTCTTGGCATAATCTCTGAATACCAAGGTATTGGAGGATTATTCTGGCTGCAACATTAAGGTGAATGTGATTGGTGTGGGGTCTGATTTGACCATGGAGGGTGTTACAATTGACAGAGAGGAGAGCTATTCCATTTTAGTGAGGACCAAGTTCAAGATTATACCGTCCCTGGTTGGGGTGTGGACTTACTGGTCCAAAGAGTTTGTACTGAAGTCCACATGTTTTTGGGAGTACATTTTAGAGGATGTATATGTCTCCCAGTTAATGGAGGGTTAATTGGAAGTCCCCCTAAGAGAATGGTGTTTGGCTTAATGCTTAGGGACTTCATACTCTTTAGGTAGCTGCTGTGTGCTGGGGGGACACAGAGTGAATCCTCTAGTTAGGTTGGCATTGAAAATCTGCAATGGTGTAGTTCTCTCAATGGTCTTAAACCAGGGCTCTGTAAAGATGTTTATATCAATGTTGTCCAGGGTAAGGAGTGCTTGCAGTGACTGGAGTTTTCTTTAAAGGCTCCTAGCATTGAGCAGCAGTACAGTTATATCTGGATTCTGTTTTGTTATGTTTGAGGATTTTGAGGACTGACATTGCCTTAAAAAAACACTATGAGGTGGACAACATTTTAGTCAATGTATTTAATCCTTGGGGCATAGGTGCAGACTGTCCCTGGCAAAGCGGTTAGGACTGTCTAACCATAAAAAAAAAAAATATATATATATATATATATATGTGTGTGTGTGTGTGTGTGTGTGTGTGTGTGTGTGTGTGTATATGTATGTATGTACATAGGCAGTAGTAAACATTCCCTTAAACTATCCCCCCATATAACTTTTTAGCACCTCCTAACAAACATACCCCCTTCAATTAAGGCATGCATGTTACCAGGTTACCAGACGATACAATTGGCTTGGGTCACGTGGGCTAGACATATAAAGGCCCTGTTGATCGTTAGCATAGTATATACCTATGAACCTATAAGGGTATGGAGGACTGTATGTTATCTGTTAACCTCTTTGTAGATATGTTAGTAAACATGCATACATCTACATATGTTTATGTATGCATGCATGTATGCATATACTTTGGCTAGCTTTAGGGATTCCATATCAAACATACAGTTATAGAAAATTCCATTTCAGGGGAACTTTAGTTTTCTGTACCTTGTTTACCAGTGGAAATTTTAATCCAGTCATTGATACATGCATGAATACAGACCAAATAAATCTGCTTAGGCAGAGCTGTGGTAAGGAAGTTTGGTGTCTTGGCTGATATGGCCATTTTATGCCTGCTGGTCATGTCCCAACCAATGCCAGCCCCCATACCAACACTCTTTCAGTCCAGTGCCGGTCCAGCCTACCATCTTAGTATTATGTTGAAATTTTACAAGTACATTCTTTTTCTTAGTGTTTAACTTTGTGTCTGTTAACATTCAAACTTTCCCTATTGCTCTTAAGTGTGTTTGTTCTTCCTCTGCTGGATATCCCCAGCACAAAGGCAAAAGCCAACCAATGGAGCCATCATTTAAATATTGATGGGGGTAGTTTGTGCCATTACCTGCATCTTGGCACTGAAAATTCCACCTTCACTTCCAATTTAACTACATAACAATGTTTTTATTCTTCCTATAACATGATAAACTGTTTACTTATTTTCATACATTAAAATGATTGAAGGAAATAACTTGGAGTGGCTTTCATGGGGATTGACCTACCCGGGGGTGTGGCTCAAATAGGAATGTTTCTGGAGTTTTGGTGTGGGTAGAGCTTAAGGGGTGCCAAAGCACTGCTTTGCCTAGGGTGCCTTTTCAGCTAAGGCCTGCTCTGGGAAGGGGTCAAGGCTATCTTGGATCAAATATGGCCTCACATCTCTCATAGTCTAAATTGCTTTCTGGTAGTGTACTTCCTGGTCTAAGCCAGAGGTAGTGTTATTAGAGACCCCGAGGGTGGTAGCTATAAAGTATATCATTATGAGGTGGAAGATCAGATCCTGAAAATCCCTTCAATGGTTTCGGACCAGATGCATTAATGCAAGATTTATATTTATTTATTATTTATTTATTTTATTTTACATTTGTTAACCGGGGGTGTCTGCCTGAGCCAAAAAGGCCCTTTTTCAGCAGAGGCCCCGGGAGAAAAGCTCCACAAAGAAAAATTACAGACACATTTAGTTATTTAGACATGATCAGTATACACACAAATTACAAGAGACATGTTTTTACAGTGGTATGCAGTACATCAATAGTTACAGTGGAGAGAACAAACAAAAAAATATTAATTTTAAAAATAAAGGTAATTAATAGATTTGTGGTGTACAGCTGAAATTTGGAACATATGCAGAATACGTACATAGTACCCAGGTACAGTACATACATTGTAGATTAGCCAGTGTTTGTGAGTAAGATTGAAAACTATTATCAAGTACTCTAGATTTAGTATGTATACATTATCTGCTTTCACTAGCCTGGGGAGCAATCATGGCACTGCCAACTTTGCTTGAGATGTTGCCTGATGAGGTCTTTAAAGGAGGCTTTGGATGATGTGTTTTGAATGCTAGTAGGGACAGAGTTCCATTTTTTAGCCACTGAACTACTATATAGTGAATCTCAAAAGCTATTGTAGCTGTTGGTGACTTCTAGTAGTAGTTTGCTTGATGATCTAAGAGGTCTTTTGGCTGAGTGATGTACTAGGTTTTTGAGGGCAGGACACTTATTGGGGCTGTAATATATAGAATAACAGTGGCAGAGCTGATTGTAGGTTAGGAGGTTGGGCAGTTCAAGCCAGTGGAGCTGTCTCAAAGCAGTACAGTGATGAGTTCTATATGAGCAATTTGCAGCAAAGTGGGCAATTCTGTTATAGCAGGCTTCCATTTTGCTAAGTTCAGTTTTGTTGAGACTAGTCAGAATGGAAGATGCACAGAGTTGGGTGGATAGAAGCTGGGAGCGAGCAATGGCTGATCTTGTGTTGTTGGTAAGAAATGGTTTGATACAGTAGAGTGATCCCAGTTTGACATGTACTTTTTTAATAGTTAAGTTGAGATGACTATCAAATTTTAGGTGGGACTCAATGGTTATTCCCAATAGCTTAGCCTGTGCCACTGGAGCAATTGGAGTAGCATTTGTGGGGTAGATAGTGAATTGACTGTTGGTGTTTTTATTAGAACTGGTTATAATCATGAGCTGAGTTTTCTTTGGCTTGAGGATAAGTTGGGCTTTGTTAAGGTAGTTTTCAACGTCAGAGAATGCTAGTTGAGTTATTTGCAGGAGGGTGGGAATGTTTTGTGCAGCACAGATTAAGGTAGTGTCATCTGCATACTGAATGATAGATGCATGCTGTGTGGAGGTATGGAGGTCATTTGTGAAGACTGAATAGTAGTGGTCCTAAGACAGAACCCTGTGGGACTCCTATAGTTATGGGCAGCTGAGGAGAGAGAGAATTTTCCCATTTCACAGCTTGGTATCTGTCAGTTAAGTAGCTTTGGAACCAGGTAAGAGTGGAATTTTGATAGGTGATACTAGTTTAATTTGTTTAGCAGGATTTGGTGTGAGACTGTGTCAAATGCTTTGGATATATCCAAAAAAGAGTTGACACCTGCAGGCCTTCATTTTTGAGATGGTTTACTGTGTTTGTGAAGCAGAGGAGGGCTGTAGTGGTACTATGGCCAGGTCTGAAACCATGCTGAGTAGGTAACAGGATGTTGCTGTCTAGGAGATAGCTTAGCATCTGGGTATGGATGCATTTTTCTAGGATTCTGGCCAGGGGGGGAGAGTAAAGCAATGGGTCTGTAGTTATTAAGTTCAGTGGAGGTCCCACCTTTGTGTATGGGTGTATTTTCCAGAGTTTGGGCACATAACTTTCAACAATTGATCTATTTATGAGAGTGGAGACTGGGATAGCAATAGCATCTGCTGTGAGTTTCAAGAAACAACTGGGGAGTAGGTCGGCTGCTGTTGAGGTTTTTAGTTTGGAGAGCAAGCTTTTGATTGAAGTGGTGGAAACTGTTTTGAGGGTAAAGCTAGTATTAGAGTTATTTGTGTTGGGGGGGATAGTGAGGAAGGAACTGTCCTGTGATACTAAGGATAGAATTGAGTTCACAAAGTGGGAGGTGAATTGTGTTTCGATGGGAACTTCAGTGTCAGAGGTGGTTGGTTTGGGGGTAGCCTTTTGGGTGGATTGTAGTAGCTGGTTTACATTTTTCCAAAATGTTTAAGGTTGTGTTGGTATTTAGTTTGTAATGTTGTGTAGTAGGATTTTTTGTCCACCCTAATGCATTTTTTTGCATGGTTGCGCAGTTCTTGGTATTTAGTTTTGTGTTTCTTTGTTTTTTTTATAGTAAAGCCAGGCAGTGTCTCTGGACTTGAGGATTTGTTTGGTTTCTTTACTGAGCCAGGGGTTTGTAGAGGTTCTAACCTTGATTTTGTGCAATGGACCGACAGTGTCTTGGTGTTGTAGAAATATTTTGTTGAAATATGCTACAGCCTGGTCAAGTGGGAGGGTTTTTAGGGGGGTCCAGTCACAGTTACAGAGTAAAGTGTTGAGGACCTCAGGAAAGAATTTTTTTTTGTGTTTCTAGTGGATATATAGTTAGTGGTTTTGCATATGGTTGTTCTACTATGTATAATGTATATTATGTTGTGGTCACTTAAGGTGTCTGGGAGACTGCCTGTGTGAGGGTACAGTATGGGGTTGTTAGGACCCAGACAAGGATGGATTCCCTTTTAGATTTTTTATCACATCTAGTTGGAATTTGGACTAGCTGCTGGTAGCCATGGAGATTTATTAGATTACTTGGTGGTTCTGATATACAGGTGAACCAATCTAGGCTGAAGTCCCCCAGAATAAGGGTTTCTTGTGAGTATGTGGAAGAACATCAGGATAAGAAGTCTTCAAGGCTAGCAGGTGTATTACCATGTGGAATATAGATCACAATTGTGGTGATGACCTTTTTAGGGTGAAGTCGAAGTTGTGAGATAAGTATGTCCCAATTATTGGGGGAGGGGTAGGAGTTTGGTAATTGATGGACAGTTAAGTTGGACTTGTACAGTAAGGCAGTTCCACCCCCATTACGAAGTGGTCTGTCTTGTCTAATGATATTGTAGCCGGTAGGGAGACCTTCTGAGTTAGCTATGTTTTTATTTAGCCAGGTTTCTGTTAAAGCAACTATGTCTGGGGAGTAGCGTGCTATTGTGGCCTGGAGTTCAGGTATTTTATTTTTGATACTTCTAATATTAATATGTAGCATTAAAAGATGGTTGGTTTTGCTGCTGTTGCTAATTTGCCCAGGGATGAAGAAAGTGGAGGTGTTATGTTCTGACATTTGTGTTGGAGCAGTTTGTGTTGGACAGGATGGATTTGGGCCTGGGTCGGGGTGGATATCCTCACTTATGGTGAGCCTGAAGTTAAAATGGTTATATAGATGTTGGAGTTTGGTGAGGAGTGTGAGAAAGTATTGTATTTTTTGGAATAGGAATGAGAGCATATGTGTTTAGTTCTGAATTGGTCCATTATGTACTTCTTGAATAATTGTGGGCAGATATTATTATAATGTGTGGTGTCTGTATATGAGAGTGCATAATGTAGTGTTGTGCTACTAAGTTTAGGGATATTGCTAGAGTGATAACTTGTGGTGTAAAGAATTACAAGAAGACAGTCTAGACTTAGTTGTGTGATACTCATGGTTATAAAGTTTAAGTTGGTTCTAGGTGGGGGGGGTTCTGAATAGGAATTATAGGGTTGCACTATATGTGGATGGAGAAGGAGTGTGGGTGATGCAAAAAAATGCCTAGTGGGAATGAAAGTGATTGGGAGTATTTTGTGTAGACCAAGTTGGTGTGGTATAATGTGATATGACTTGAGGAGCTGTGATTGGTGGAGATGATGTGAGGGTGAGCTGTGAGTGTGGCTGTGATTATTATAAATGTATAGGTAGTGGGGGCGGGAGGAAATAGGGGGCAAGGCAGGGCAGCGGAGAGAGCCCGAGCGTTAACAAGGGTGAACGGAGTGGGGCAGAGCCCACCAAGACAAGAGAAAAAAGTAGGTATTACTTTACAAATCTGAACACTTTAAACAAATTCCTGAGGTCTAAAGGCTTACCAGCAAGCAGAATGTAATTGCTGAAGAACACGTGTCCTGGTGGGAGACTAGAAATTTAAAGATGGCTCCATATTCAGCATGATTCTAACATAGACTTAGTATTGCGGGTGGGAGATAGCACAAGGGGTGTAAACCAAGTGGAATGCAAAGAAACCAGGGAGGCAATCAGTGGAAATCAGTGAAGGCCTCAGAGGGGGTAAGTAATAATTCAAACTACCTGTAAAGTGAAGGAGAGAAGAGACAGCAAAGTTTATTAAGGTTGAGAGTGTGTCTTCACATTGACTTGCTGATTAGTAACCAGTTTGTGCACAGTTAGAGTAGGGAGATACATTAGCAATGAAAGGGAATGTACAGAGATGCAAATAAACAAGTGGGCCTCCAAGTGATACAAACTAAGGCAGAAAGCATTGAGAGGGCTGCTTGATAGTTAATTTAGTCACAGGGATGTGAGTTAAATGTATACTGTCTATTGGACAGTTAGGATTACTGTACTAGCGGGGGGGGAGACAAGGCTACAACAGTCAGTTTTATTAGCAAGCTGAGAACAACTAAGAAATACTGCTAATGTAATAGCTTCACTCTCATAAAACATACAAGTAGAATGCCTGGGTGGACTGCCCCTGCTCTTGAGGCTTAAAATGTATAGCCTTGTTTAGTTTGCAGTACTGATTCCTTCTTATACTGTATGGGTGGAGTGGTAGCCGCAGACTGCAGATTTGCTTGAGTGTGCTCAGCAAGCAGAATATAATTGCTGAAGAGCACTTGTGTCCTGGTGGGAGACTAGAAATTTAAAGGATAAATATATTTAAATATAAGCAAGAAATGCAAGTTAGGGATCAAAAAATAAGGAGAAAGTGCAACAAGGATCATATATATATATATATATATATATATATATATATATATATATATATATATATATATATCAGCATTTAGCCTATGACTGTACAATGTTTTGCAACAAAATAATTACGCTCTTTGGAAGCACGGCATGCAGTACATGATATGAACACCAAATGTTACCCTGTTGAGGAACAAATTCATCTGCTGTTTTTGTTAAAAATATCCTTTAAAAATACTCCCTTCCAGCTTTCCCCAGTAATGTGCCAATGAAGGCAAAACGCAAACTTTAACTTCAACGACATCCACCTAGGGAAAGCATGAGGTGTGTCCATTGACTTCAGTGGGTGCATTGCCATGCATGGGCAGAGATACATCTGTTGTGTTATCCTTTCACAGATGTCATTGAGAGATATAGTTAGTTTACAAACAAAACATACCCAAAAGGGTAAAAACAATAAAAATAAAAAATAAAACGGTTGAGAAATCCACTTCTCAATTTATTCAAAGTGCTCTTAAAAAACTAATCGCTTTCTCCATAAACAAATGGCTTCTTCAGAGTTAATAAGAGCCATAAACCATTCATACATTTATACAAATAGAACCAGCTCATTCAACCAATCACTTCTCCCTGCTCGTAAATAGTTAATTAATTAATTAGATTAATTAAATTATATATTCCTAACTGGGCTCCTTATTTAAAAATGTGTATACCTACATACAATACAAATAGTTTATATGTGCAAATATATTTATAAATATTATATTGAATTACACTCCTAAAAATGGCACAATATTTATTTATCCAAAAACACTGACTATTTATTTATTTATTTTATTTTACATTTGTTGACCGGGAATGTCTGACTGAGCCAAAGCCCTTTTTCAGCAGAGACCCGTGGAGAAAAGCTCCAGTAAATAGATATAACATTTTGTCATTATTAACAGGTATTATACAGGTGGAATAATAAGGCAATCAGCTAGCAATTATAGATATATAATTCAAAGGGATGTAATCCAAAAATATATACACACATATTGTGTTGTTATAAAACAATAAAACATCAAAACATTAATAATATATGTATTGATAATACAGCATACACTAAACTTCATTTGCCCTTTGTTTCAACACTGGCATCATAGATATATTGTCATTCAAGCCAGGTGAACAAGTTGCATTTAAAATAATTTGCCATTTATATTCCAGTTTTTCTACTCTAAGTTTGTCATCACCCCCTTTCATTTGGAAACACTCTGTCAACCACAAAGAAGATAAACTTCTTGTAGTTGAAACAGGTGGTACTGTGCATATATAGGACATTGTGTACATCTATGTTCTTAATAGCCCTAAGATGCTCTGCTATTCTGTCTTTTAATCTGCGTATCGTTTTTCTGGGTCTATATTATATCATCGAATGCTTAAAAAAGCTTAAAAAACACCATTACACTTGGCCACATGAGGTCACTCAAAGAGGGTTTTGAAACAAATGTCCTTGTTATATACTATTACTAGTTTTCCCCCCACCTTTCTAAGATACTCCTGGTCATCTCCAAAAAGACTCCAGTTTATACATATAATTGTTAGAATATTGTCAAAGTGCAGGTTATATGATATCATGGATTACCATAAGGGCCAACCTCACACATTGCCCCTTCACTAGTGACTTTTTTTGGTGGAGAGGGTGTTGACTATTAAAATGTAAAAGGGAGTTGGAATTGATGGGTTTTCTGTACAATGTAGACTCAATTTTTTTCAGTGTTCTGTCCTTGCCAATAGCTGACCAGGAGTATTTCAGTAAGGTGGGGGAAAAACAGTAATAGTATATAAAAAGGACATTTGTTTCAAAACCCTCCTTGAATGACCCCATGTGGCCAAGTGTAATGGTGAAGGGTGACCACTGTTCACAGTACAGATATATTTTGGAAGCATCTTGCCTTTTCATTGAAGGCCTTGGTGTAATCAAACCTAACCACAAGTTTTATTGTGACAACAAAAGGATTATATATGTTGCTAAGTGCCAAATGTGTGAGTGTTTTATACTGGAAAAACTAAAAGGGCACC